>NW_007727769.1:147351-148085 GCF_000696425.1 Galeopterus variegatus | reverse complement strand
TGGAAAAACCTTGTAATTACTGCCAGGCAAGAAGGTGGGGACTCAGAATATCAAAATTTCTTGGTTTTTTATTTTAATATTTATTTGCACATATTTGTGGTGTACAGTATGTTGTTTCGATACATGCATATACCGCACAATGATTCACTTAGGGTAGACAGCATACTTTTGTACTCCGTAGTCCACCACTTCTCCTCCTCCCATTCACCTGATAACCATTATTCTACTCCCTACTCTATGAGAAACACTTTTTTTAAGATTCCACATATGAGTGATATGTGGTATTTGTCTTTTGTGCCTGACTTACTTCATTTAACATAATGAAGTTCCGTCCATGTTGCTGCAAATGATAGGATATCATTTTTTTAATAGCTGAGTAGTTGTTTTAGTCAGTTTTGTGTTGCTATAACAGAATTACCTGAGACTGGGGTAATTTATAAAGGAAAGAGGTTTATTTGGCTTACGATTCTGGGACAGCTGCATCTGGCACAGGCCTCAGGCTGCTTCTACTCATGGTGGAATGTGACAGGCAGCCGGCGGGTACAAGCAGATCACATGGCGAGAGGAAGCAAGAGAGAGGGAGAAGGTGCCAGGGTCTTTTTTAAGCAACGAGCTCTCACGGGAACTAAGAGCGAGAACTCACTCATTAGTCCCCCCTCCCCAGGGAGAGCATTAATCCATTCATGAGGGATCCTCCCCCATGACTCCATCAGTTTCCAGCACTGCCACATTGG
>NW_007727769.1:131067-143844 GCF_000696425.1 Galeopterus variegatus | reverse complement strand
CCAGGCGGGCGGGGAGCAGTCGGGCTTCGCCCCGCAAGTGGGGCTGGGCTGTGGGTGACTCACAGAGCTCGCAGAGTTGGGCCAGTCCGGCGCGTTTCACTCCGTTTCTGCGCAGATTCTGCTGGCTTTCTTGGCCTTGGTTGTCTGGGCTGCCCGTTCGTTCCCACAGCCGGGTTTGGGTGCTCTCAGGAGTCCTCTTCTGTGTTGGCCCCCAAACCTTGAACCTGCTGCCGCTTGTTTGTTGATGTAGGATCATTGTTGAAAGAATTATTTGCCTTTTGTTGCTCTTGGAAATGCAATTAATACTCTGGTATCACAGCGCACAGCTCTCAGGATCGCGCTGTCTCCTGGCACTAGTTTTTTTAATCCATTCATCCACTGATGGATATTTAGGTTGATTCCATCTCTTGATTATTGTGAATAGTGCTGCGATGAACATGGGAGTGCAGGTGTATTTTTAATATATTGTTTTCATTTTCTTTGTGCATATCCAGTAGTGAGATAGCTGGGTTGCAGGGTAGACTTATCTTTAGTTCTCTGAGGAACCTCCATACTGTTTTCATGTGCTTGTTGGCCATTTGTATGTCTTCTTTTGAGAAATGTCTGTTCAGGTCCTTTGCCCATTTTAACTGGGTTATTTGGGGTTTTTTGCTGCTTGAGTTGATTAAGTTCCTTATATATTCCGAATATTAGCCCCTTGACTGATGAGTAGTTTGCAAACACTTTGTCCCATTCTTTAGGTTCTCTTCACTTTGTTGACAGTGTCCCTTGGTGTGCAGGAACTTTTTAGTTTGATGAAGCCCCATTTATGTATTTTTGCTTTGTCTGTGCCTTTGTAGTCTTGCTCAGAAAAGTGCTGCTCATTCCTATTTTGTGTAGTGTTTCCCTTATGTTTTCTTTTCTTTGTTTGTTTGGTTGGTTTTTTCCCCTTATGTTTTCTTCTAGTCATTTCATACTTTCAGGTCTTAAATTTAAGTATTCGACCCATTTTGAGTTGATTTTTGTGTATGGTGAGAGATGGGGGTCTAGTTCCAATCTTCTTCATGTGGCTATCCAGTTTTCCCAGTACCATTTGTTGAAGAGTCTGTCCTCTCCCCACTGTATATTTTTGGCACCTTTGTTGAAAATTAGTTGGATGTAAATGTGTGGGTTTCTTAGGGCTCTCTATTCTATTCCACTGGTCAATTATCTGTTTTTATGCCAGTACCATGCTGTTTTGGTTAGTATAGCTTTATAGCTAAATTTATTTTGAAGTTAGGTAGTGTGATGCCTCCAACTTTTTTCTTTTTGTTCAAGATTGCTTGAGCTACATGGGGAATTTTGTGGTTCCATACAAATTTTAAGATCATTTTTTCTATTTCTGTGAAGAATGTCATTGGTATTTTGATAGGGATTGCGTTGAATGTATAGATTGCTTTGGGTAATGTGGAAATTTTGATGAAAACATCATAATTTCTCTTCCCTGTCAGTGAAGCTCAGACCATAGGGGTTCCATGGGTAGCATCTGATGTGTGTATTCAGTGAATTAAAGTCAATATTTGAATCATATTTGAATCCATTTGCTCTGACATTTTTAGATTCTATTAGCCTTTGCTCCATTAAAAAGAATGAGTTGCTCCTGTATAGCAAGTGTGAAACAGTGAATTAAAGTCAATATTTGAATCATATTTGAATCCATTTGCTCTGACATTTTTAGATTATATTAGCCTTTGCTCCATTAAAAAGAATGAGTTGCTCCTGTATAGCAAGTGTGAAATGAAGTAGGAGGAAAACATTTCTGACATAAGGCAGAATTTGGAAAGGGCTATGTGATAAACAGAATGAGTGTCTAGAACACTGGGAGGCAGAAGAATAAATTATAACACAGAGACTTGGGTACAACTTTGTCAAGGAGGTGGTATTTGAGCTGGAGACTTGAAAAATGGGTAAAATTTGAATAGGGCAGTAAACATAGAGACAGTGGGTGTAAAGATGAAAACATGGAATAAGAACATACAAATTTGGCTGGAAAACAGAATTTATGAGTACAAGTTGTAGAAAGACGACATGAAAAGTATGTTGGGACGAGGCAGCTTTATATTTTATACCAATAACACAAGTTCAGTAACCTCTTTTTATGGAAATTTTTAAATCAAAATATGATGATTTACCTAAATTTACACTCTTCTGTGGAAATGTAAATATGAATAGATAAATGATTACCACTATTCTCCTTTTCTTGTGAAATATTTCAACACAGGGAAAAGTACCAAGAATAGTGAAAACATCTATATACTCAGTACCCAAATTTTATTAATTTTAATCCTTTTTCATGTTTGCTTTCAGTCTTATTTTTAAGTAATCTATTTCCAATACTTTACTGTCTCAAGCAAGGCTGCAATGAACATCCCAATGATAATAGACATTTATTGAATACTTACTCTGTGCAGCCACTACTGTAACCACCATGTGCAAATTATTTAATCCTTACAACAACTATATGCAGAAGGAACTATATTTATTCCCATTTTATAGATGGGTAGCTAATATATAGAAAAGTTACATAACTTTCCTGAGATCAAAGGGCCAAGAAATGGTGGGGTTGGGATTAGAATCCAGACATTCAAGCACTTTAAAAAACCTTTAGGCTATACTCTACTTGCTCTTCTATGTCTCCTTGGGGCTTGTGTGAGAATTTCTCTAGGGCAGTAGTTCTCAAACTTAGATGTGCATCAGAATCATCTGGAGGGCTTGTTAAACCACAGATGGCTTTCAATCCCTCCCTTGTCACAGCTTTCTGATTCAATGTCTGGGGCAAGGCCTGAACATTTGCATATCTAATAATCTCCCAGGTGATGCTGATACTGCTAGTTTGAAACACAATTGGAGAACCACTGCTTTGGGAGAATAAACTTATATGTGGAATTGCTAGGTTGTAGGATGTATGCATCTCCAACTGTATTTAATTCTTGTAAATTGCTCTACAAAGTGATAATACCACTTTACACTCATACCTGCACTGAATGAGAGTTCCATTTCTGTACATCCTCAACACCTTTTCATAATGTCACTTTAAGATTTTGCCAGTCTGATGAGGTTGAAATGCTATCTTAGTGTGTTTAATTTGTGTTTCCCTATTGGTGAGTATTCACCATTCAAATTTACTCTGAATTGACAAATCTTTTTTTTTTTTTTTTCTTATTTATTTGCTTAGGAACTCATAAAGTATTACATGTACTAATCATTTGTCAGTAATTACAAAATATTTTCTCCCATTGAGTAGCTTATCTTTTAACTTTTGTTTTTTGCAGCTGGCCAGTACAGGGACCAAACCCTAGACCTTTGTGTTATCAGCACCTCACTCTAACCAACTGAGTTAACCAGCCAGCCCTGAAGTTTTCTTTATAGTTTGCTATTTATATCTTATTTAGCAAATCTTTCCATAGCTAGAAGACATAAAAATAACATTTTGTTTTAAAAAGCTTTGCTTTTTACATTTGGAATTTATTTTATGCATATTGAGAGTCAGAAAAAAATTTTTTTTGCATAAGAATACCCATTGTCTCAGAACTCTAAGGTAAATGAAAACTTTTTTCTCTATTTACAAAGGTCAAAGAGATAATTTTCCCCTTTCCCACTTTTGGTCAACAGAGTTTCCCTGGAGATAGTGAATCTGAGTTTTTACTTTACTTTTGGAATACAAGCAAATCTCTCTAGGAATTAAGTCCAATCTCTAGTTTGTGTAACAATAGCTATACAAGAGGTCTTCGAACAGTTCATGTAAAGATTCATATTATCTTTTAATTCAATTTTTCCACAAACTTTTTGAAGTGCCCTTGTATATCCAAGGTCAAGGGCCAAATAACCTCTAAATATGTTTTTTATTTTATTTTATTATTATTATTATTATTATTTTTTAAAGATGACCGTTAAGGGGATCTTAACCCTTGACTTGGTGTTGTCAGCACCACGCTCTCCCAAGTGAGCTAACCGGCCATCCCTATATAGGATCCGAACCTGTGGCCTTGGTGTTATTAGCACCGCATTCTCCCAAGTGAGTCATGGGCCAGCCCTTAAATATGGTTTTTAAATAGTTCCAGAATTAGGTCAGGGTCTCTTACAGGATGTACAGGGACTGTCATGAGGTACAACCCTTTTGAGTAGATGAGAAGTTATTCTTCTGCTATGCTGTATACAATTCTGTTCTAACTTTAGTTACTTTTGTGCTGCCTTACACGCTTGTAAATATGTCAATGCTTACTCAATAATATACTGTATTCTGTCTTCTGTCTTGGTACAGAGGGGTCTTTTGTTGGCCAGATTGTTTTTTTCCCTAACAGAACCACCCTGTCTTACTTATATATAGACACTCCTTAAACCAAGTTTTGATATAAACATAGGTCTGTTTCTGGGCTTTGTCTTCTGTTCTATGTTCTATCTATTTTTGCATCAATTCTACATTGTCTCAATTAAACTTTAATAAATCTTGGTGCCTAGTACAATAAGTCCCCCCACCCAACTAATTCTTCAAAATTGTCTTGCCTGTTCTTGACCCTTGTTAAAATATACCTCAAAAGACAGACAAGGGGTTGGTTGGTTAGCTCAGCTGATTATGAAATGGACCTTAGCCAGAAAAACCACCACTTTTGGGGTAACTAAAAGCAAGCAGAATGTTTCAGTCAGCCCTTTAGTTAAGAACTGATGATCATCAGTTCCTTGAGGTTAGCAGAAGAACTGAGAGACTGCCGGGACATGAAATCAACGCCTCTCATGTTGATTTACTTCAGAGGTGGTGCACCTACAATTAAGGGCTGAAACTAAGTTTCTTGTTTTTCTTACCTCTCTAATCAGCTGCAAACAAGAGGAGAAATGAGAGAGAGGGAAGACAACCTAGTTGGCTGTAAATTTCCCCTCTTACTTAAAGGAAAACTGCATCTATACTAATCAGAAATCCAACTCAGGTATTTTTATGATGTTTGGCTAAGGTTATTATCCTTGAGTTCTCCCTAAGAGATAAGGGCTCCAACCCCGAGGTACCATCAAGGACTTGAAGCTTACCACAGACTGAAACACTGAAGTTCCCAATCCATCATGGGATCCTGACATCTGACTCAGACCAGCTGCTGCTCCCAGATTCCCCCCTTTTTCAGAACAAAGACCTTTACCTCATCTTCCCGCCTCTTCCCCTTTATAAGCCCTAGAACAGACATCAGAAGTTGAGATGATTTTAGCCTGGTCATCCCTCAGATGCCGGTTATCTGAATAAACCTTCCAATCCTTGCACCAACTTTTGGACTTTCAAGTCATTTGTTTAACGTGAGAGGCCAAGCAGAGCCTGGTCTGTCAGTAACAACTTGAGCATGGTTCTGATAACAGCAAGGTCGAGGGTTCGATCCCTGTAGCAGCCTGCCACCAAAAAAAAAAAAAAGAAAGAAAGAAAGAAAAAGAAAAAAACCACAAAATGGACTCTGGCTAAAGAAGACATCCAAATTGTTAAACAGAACCAAAGGACTGCAGCAGGGTGAAGGGAGCAGACACATCTCTTCAGCTTGCAAATATATTTTGCTATGTTACTGTCTGTTATGAAGTTTTTCTTTCCTGTAACTGAGTAAAAGGCAAGTCTTAGATAAGGTCAAATCACCTACTGCTGGGAATTCTACATTGACCCTCAACAAGTCCACCTGGCATCAGTCATCATTCTTAGGGGCCCACTGTGGCTCCAATTAAACAAAAAACAGACTCCATGGACATTCTTCCCCTTCTCCTCCTGATAAGAGAGGTCATATCAAAACCAGCCACGGAGGCTGGCCCGTGGCTCACTTGGTAGAGTGCGGTGCTGATAACACCAAGGCCACGGGTTCAGATCCTATATAGGGATGGCCGGTTTGCTCACTGGCTGAGCGTGGTGCTGACAACACCAAGCCAAGGGTTGAGATCCCCTTACCGGTCATCTTTTAAAAAAAATAAAAAAATTAAAAAAACCAGCCACGGCCAGTCTATGGAGTCTGTGCAGTAACATACCTTGGGTGCCTTATAATTACATGTGTGTTCACTTACTGTGCACGTTTATAGTCATTCTCATAAATATTCATAGCATTCCTCTAAGCTCACTGAATTTGCACGTAAACCTGATGCCAGGAGGCATAATAAATATTTGTCTCCTCCTGTCCCTGGGTGGAGTAAGTCTGCGTTTCCCTAATCTACAGACTGTTTTCTTTCCTGGAAAATAATAAAGTCTCTCTTTTTCTCTTTGGTGGATCCTCTGGTCCGTTTTGTTAACACCCTTTACCCTTCATATAAATTTTAGAATCAGTTTGTTAAGTTCTGTAAAAATCTTTGAAATTGTGGTTGAAATTGCACTAAATTTATAACTAACATCTGAAAAATATTGTTTTCCTATCCACAAATATGGAATTATCTCTCTAGCTATTCAGAGCTTCTTTTATGTCCTTCAAGACTTTTATGAAGAAAATGACAAAATAATGTTGTGTATCTTATAGATCTATTTCTAGGTACCTTATAGGTTTTTTACATTGTGAATAAACTTTTAAAAAAATACTTTTTCTATTTATTTTTGATAGATAAGAATGTTATAATTATATGTTGATCTTGTATCCAGCAACCTTGCTGAACTTTTTTGGTTGTAATAGTTTGGAGTAAAAACTCTGGTTTTCTAGGCAAATAGCGATTTTTATCTCTTCCTTTTCAATTTCTGCCAGGAAATAAAGGCTTTTCTCCTTTAATGTTATTTTGCTAAATGCCAAGAACAGTGCCCAGCCCATTGTAAACTCAATACATAATTTTTAAATTAATGTGGTAGATTAATCTATTTTCTTCCTTGCCCTCCTGGGATAAACCATACTTGGTCATAATGTGTTTTTATATTCTCTTTTAATTTGCTATTTAGATATTGGCATCTCTGCTCATAAATTAGTCTATATTTTTATCTTCTGATATCACCCTTGCAAACTTGGGGTATTAAGGTTATAGTAATCTCAGCAATGCACTGGGTAGCTTTCTCTGTTTTTTTTATTTTTTTAAAGTGTTTGTATAAGATAAAGATGATCTATTCCTCCAGTTTTTGGTAAAACCTCTAAAACTATCTAGGCGTGGTGTCTGAGGGAAAGATGTTTAATTATGATTTAATTTATTTAATAATTGTTGGCATACTTTGATTTTTTATATTTTATTGAGTCAATTTTGATATGTTAGTTTTGTAAGAAATTGTCCATATTATTATTATTATTTTTTTTTTTTAAAGATGACCAGTAAGGGGATCTTAACCCTTGACTTGGTGTTGTCAGCACCACGCTCTCCCAAGTAAGCCACGGGCTGGCCCCTAGAAATTATCCATATTCTAATAGTCACAATTTTCTAATTTATTGTCACAAAGTTTTATAGTATTATCTTATTGTATCTGTAGTTATGACTCCTTTTTTATTCTTATACAGTGTGTTTGAAGAGGGAGTTCCTGTGCAAAGCAAGAGTTTAAACGTTTGGATCTAAATAATAAATAAAATATAGTTATAAACTTACAGATATATTTTAGTTCCTAAGCAAATTATATAATAAAAAAATGCATTCAACTCATGGGTTAAACAGGAAATCACAAACTATTCTGAAACACAGTGGAAGTACAACTTAGTATAACTGGTGGGATACAATTAAATGTAGCCTCACGTACATTTACTTAAAACACACACACAAATAAATAAAACATATGCCCACTTCAAAAACCTGGAAAAAGAAAAGCAGAGGAAACAAACAAAAGGAGGATCGGAAGACAAAACCACGACGTCGTGGCGCTTTACGGCTGTCGCGCTGTACGTATCTGTAGTCATGGCGGCCACAGAGCGGGAGGGCCTGGGAGTGGGAAACCAGATGCAGGAGCCGAAGCACAAGCTCAAGCCCGAGCCCAAGAAAGAGAACGGGAGGAGGAGTGCGGAACGGCAGCGACAAGAAGCGAGTGGCTCTCGGCGTCGTTTACCTGGGCGACACCCCGCCGCCCTTCCGGTCTCTGCGCGTGCGCAACCTGCTCGGCGAGGTGGGGAGGCTTCTTTTTCAGCCTGTGGGTGGTTCGCGCGGCGCAGGTTGAGGACGGGCGCAAAGAAGAGCTCTACGTCTGACGAGTGCGCTAAGGGTGCGGTGGAGTCCCGGGCCAGCGCATGACGGCGGGTCCGCTTACACGCCTACGGCGCCCGCAAGCGCAAGCCCAAGCCCAAGCCCCAGCCCCTCCGGCCTCGACCTGGGGGTGGCCGGGGACGCGCTTCCTCCGCGCGGGTGGCCGGCCGGGGGCGCCTAGGGCCGGGCCGGGCCTGCCGTGTTCTGCCCTTCATAGAGCCGCCCCCCAAAATTAGTTGTGTTGTGCATGTGTTCCCTAATTCTGTTAGCTTTTTTGATTGATTTGTTTTCGATGCGGGTATGTTAAAATCTCTCAGTATTATTGAGACTGTTAGGGTTTTTTTCTTGCAGTTCTATCCACTTGTGAAATATATCACTTGGGGTTTTATTTTCAGGTGCACACGAGTACCCTCTTGGTTCACAGCCGGGATTAGACTGAGGCACGAGCCTCGCTCCAAAATTTAAGAGGGCGCCGAAAGGTCTCCGTAATCAACATAAATAATACTAGGGTGTAATATTTTTTAAAATAAAAAATGCAAAAAATCTGATTAATAAGGTACTACAATTTTAAATAAAAAGAAACTCTGGCTCTGTATTTGCAGGAGTCACCTCGCTTCCCTCACTCGAGTCGGGGCGTTAGGTATAGCTTTCTGGTAAAGTGATCCTTTTAACCTTTCGGTATGATTCCTTTATTCTTATTACAGCTTTTTGCTTAAATCATATTTTTCTGATACTAGCATTGCTAAATTAACCTTGTTTTGGTTAGTGTTTAAGTTTATTTTTCCATCTACATTATTTTGTGGATTTTTTAAATCATCCCTTTTTCTTTGCTTTTTATCCCTTCCTTCTGTTGTATTGGTAAGTTTTCTACATTTCTTTTATTAATATTTATCCACAGGAAATTTAGGCTGGGTCAGGTCAAGAAAAAGCTTCCTTGGGAAAATGTACAGTATCTAACACAAGGAGACATGTTTCTTCTTGGGACAGTTCCTGTGACAATATCTTACACAAATGTTTTCTATTTTGAATCGCTTGAGTAAGTGTATTATTTTACTAATGAAAATGATTGCTATATCAGTAAAATTCCAGAAGCATTTGTTGGGTGCCTATCTTGTATCAGTCTTTGTTTCAGGCACAGGGTATGTAAAAAATAAGTAATTCATATGCCTACAATTAGCAGACATTTCTCTTACATTATCTTATCCCTGCTGCATGTGACACTGTTACCCATTCCTTCCTTGAAAATTTCTATATCTCTGGTTAACTAGTCTCTCCTAATTCTAATACGGAAAAATTCTTTTCTCTGCCCACTGAATGCCTCCTGCTTCGCCCTCTCCTAAATAGCATCCTCAGAGTTTCATCTCTAGCCTGCTGCTCTAAATTACTGTCCATGTCTGTAACTTCAGCTGTCATGTCATATCTGTCTCCTTTGACCTCTATCCAAACATTCTGATATAAATCCAACTGCTGTTGAGCATGAACTTGGATATCCCACAGGCACCCCAGCTCGACAAATCCCCAACTGAGGACATCTCCTGCTACTTTAAATTTACTTGTCTCTTCCTTTTCTCATATCACTTAATGACCATGCACAGTTACCCAAGCCAGAAATTCATGTCTTTCGTCTTCCTCCTGCATTCCCCACAGCTAGCCACAAACTCCTGTAAATTTTATTTTCTTAATATTTCTTGGATCTGTCTTTTCTCTCCTCCTAGTTCAGGACCTCATTAATTGGCTTCTGGACTACTGGACCTCCCAGTTGTCTCCTTTCTTCCAATCTTGTCCTTTCTTTATTTGAATCTGTGGTCCCATAGCATCCTGTGCTTTCCTGTATCTTAATCTTTACCATATATGACATTAAGGGTCTATATGACTGTCCTTTGACTATAAGCTCCCACAAGGCATCTTTTTACCCCCACCACATAGCACAGTGCCTGACATTAGAGCTAAATAAGTGTCACCTGGACTGAACTAAGCTCTGATGTAGTCTTATATCAGTGTTTTATTTTATCTTATTTTGAGGCTTTTAACGTCATTAAAATATTTTTACTCTTTTTTTTTTTTTTGTAGGAATAAGATTTCTGTTTGGGGTCAAATCTTATGTCCCAATGTCCCAAACTTCCTAAAATTACACAGTGCTGGGCCGGCCCCGTGGCGCACTCAGGAGAGTGCGGCACTGGGAGCGCAGTGACGCTCCCGCCGCGTGTTCGGATCCTATATAGGCCTGGCTGGTGCGCTCACTGGCTGAGCGTGGTGTGGGTGACACCACACCAAGGGTTGCGATCCCCTTACCGGTCATGAAAAAAGGAAAAAAGGCAAAAAAAAAAAAAAATTACACAGTGCTTTTCAGAAGCACCGTCCCTCTACATTCAAGTAATTGTCAACTCAAAATAAGTCATTTCTCCGTTATATTTAATATTTTTAGGAAGATGTTATTAGTATCTGATTAAAAGCATTAACTGTTTGTCTTATTGACTATGGTTTTATTTCCATTGGTTGGGTTGTTGTCATTATTGTTTCCAGTGTTAAGTTCTATTATTAAGTGGACAGGTGATTTGCCTGGAGTGTCAGTTTCTGTTTTGGTTCTACCTGTGATCCAGTTTTGGTCACTGGAGGGCTCTAAAGATTTCCCAGTACTCGGGCGGAGCCTGTGGCGCACTCGGGAGAGTGTGGCGCTGGGAGCGCAATAGCGCTCCCGCCGGGGGTTCGGATCCTATACAGGGATGACCGGTGCGCTCACAGCGCTCACTGGCTGAGGGCGGTGGGGCCGGTCTAAAAAAGGACAAAAAAAAAAGAAATGCAATTTGAAAAGCACTGGTATATAGAATACAGCCAGTGAAGAGTAGAGAGAGGAACATGCCATTGTTGGAGAAAGGATTTGCAGACTAAAGATAAAAACAATATGAAAGATTCACTCAGCTACTGGCAGTGTCTGAGGACTGTAAGTGCAATTTAAGGTCAATACGTAAATGAACATAATGTTCAGAGTATGGTTGGTTAGAAATACATCTCCCCATTCTAGTGACCTCATGCCTTAATGGAGCCACATTACACTGTAGACGCCTACAAACAAAGGTGCCCACTGCTGTCACTGAGTGGGCAAGCAGGACTCACCAATCTGTGATGTATGAAACTACTCTGCCCAAATACAGTCCTCCCAGATACTTTTTGGAACCCTGGGATAATGTTTGAGGAAATGGGGGGTAGGTGGTTTTTTGTTTGTTTGTTTGTTTTTAATCTTAATGGAAGACATCTGGTCAGTACTTCTCAGAGCATAGACACTAGAGTGGTCAGCGGGGCAGTCTTAGAGAGGTTTGCACAATTTTGTACCTACGTACAGCACAGTCTTTAAGCATGTAGAGACTATCAGATTTCAATCCCATCTCTGCCATTTACTTGCTGAACTTGGTTGAGTACTTAATTCTCTGTGTCTCTATTCCTTTATCTGTAATATGGGGATGATAACAGCACCTGCCTCATAGGGTAGCTGTGAAGATTGCATGAGTTTATATATTTAAGTGCTTAGAACAAGAGTGACAAATAGTAAACACTCAATATATAGAAACAAACAAGACATCTGGAGGCCAAAATGCAGCACAGTGCCTGGCCCATAGAAGGAATCTAGGTGTCTATTAAGTGTTTGTGGAATGTGCCAGTTGTCTATTTCCTCTCAGCTTCAAACTCACCCTTAATTGCTTGTTCAATGAAATCAAGATAGGCCCTTTCTGTATTTTTCCCTGGCCAACTGACACAGTGTTGAACTTTATCTGTAGAGGATGCCGGAGAGACACTGCAGAAAGGAAAGGTTTTCCTTCCCATCTCCAGTGTGCTTCTCTCAGCAGGCTCCTGCAGGCCTAGCTCCTGCAGTGCATGGCATCTAGCAGGTTTTGTAGTACCTCCATGAGACCCCTCTCTGTGAAGAACTTTCCCTTGCAAACTAGAGGGCAGATATCCCGCATGTTCTGCCAATACAGACCAGGTGATTTTTCTACCATTCACTGAACTATTTCTGTGCCCTTTCCAACAAGGAATGGATCTCAGCTGGGCAGGGTAGGGGTGCAGGACCTCTTCTCTGAGTGCTCTGTTTCAGCCCTAGGATTATCCTCTACTCCTATGTTCTTTAGAATTCTCTTTACTTCTTTCTAGCCTATCTCTTGTTATAGTTAATACGGTAATTTGTTATTGTATATTAAACTTTCCCTGTTCATATTATCTGGTTCCTGTCTCTGGATAGAACCCTGATTGATAATGAATAAATGAAACATTAATGTTCCTAATTGTTCTGGGAAGTTTATATATGTTTTTTTTTTTTTCGTGACCGGCAACGGATCACAACCCTCAGTGTCGCGCCCGTACCGGACCGGGACCGGAAACGGGATCGCAACCCTCGGTGTTGCCCCCGCTCCTCGCTCAGCCAGTGAGCCGCCGGTCTGCACGTGGGATCCGAACCCTCGGCGGGAGCGCCACCGCACTTCCCAAGCTGCGCACTGTAGCAGTGCGCCACCGGGCCGGCCCCACATGTAAGACCTTTAAACCAAGATTTTAATAAATTAATCAAAATATGAAGTGAGAGAATAGAGAAATATATGAGGAAAGAATTAATGATAACTATCAAAACATATAAATATATAAGGTAAGTGTTCATATACTACTCAATAATTGATTAAAACAGATGAA
>NW_007727769.1:87879-131057 GCF_000696425.1 Galeopterus variegatus | reverse complement strand
CAACCCTCGGTGTTGCCCCCGCTCCTCGCTCAGCCAGTGAGCCACCGGTCTGCACGTGGGATCCGAACCCTCAGCGGGAGCGCCACCGCACTTCCCAAGCTGCGCACTGTAGCAGTGTGCCACCGGGCCGGCCCTATATATGTTTTATATAAGATGAATGATGCAAGCTTTTAAGAAATGACTGTGTTGAACAGATATACTGTTATCTATGTTTAAGTAAAAAAATGTAAGTAAAACAATATATAGATTGTGATCCTATTTATTTTTTTAAAAATCTGTGCGGATGTGTGCGTGTGTGCTTATAAATGTATAGAGGAAGTTCTGGAAGGATATACAGAACCCTCTGGTGAGGGGAGAGGGATTAAAGGAAGGTGAAGAGGTACTTTCATTTTTTATTCTATATATTTTCATATTTAAAAAAATTACACTGAGCATTTGTTACTTTTATAATTTTTATAATTTTAGGAATTCTTTAATTTTTGTGACTTTTTAAAAATAAAAGTAAAAATAAGTCAGGAAATGTATATCGTCTCTCCTCTGCAAAAAAACTAATGCCAATATATAGTGAACATCTGATTGCTGTATACAGTTCCTCTAAATGCTGCCTTTTTTGAAGTTTAAAAATACCTTGGCCTAACCCAAAACAGGACTCAAGTATTTAGGGCCGCTTTCTACGGGCGGTACTGGAGACATCTCATCTTCACACCAGTTTTAATGCATTTCAATTTAAGAATTTCACTGGATGGCTTAATTACCTGGGATAAACACCTTCATTTTCTCATCCATACATATGTTCCCACTGTTTAGCATGCCTTTCCCATCTTGCTTACTGGCAAACTCATGAATATCCTCACAGTTAAGTCTTTCACATCTTCCTATGCTTCATTTCACCTTGCGTATTACAGCATTCATCTAATTTTATCTTCATTTTGGGGTACATTAATATCCCCAATACATGACAAATTTATTTTCCTTTTCATATTCTCAGCAAATAGTGTATAAGCTTTCAAACATTTTCAATGACTAAATATAAATAAATATTTAAAAATCAGGAAGATATGTTTGCCTAATAATTGTTTAAAAAGTAAATTTAAAAAGACATTTGAATTTTAAAAATTAACAGGAAGCAAAACCTTGTGGGAGGAAAGGGAAGGGAATTAATGATTATTGAGTACCTATTATATGCCAAATACTTTCCATACATTATCTCATTTAATCATGAAAATTGCAGATAAGTGCATTGTTCTTCCTATTTTACAGATAAGAAAACTGGGGCTCAGAGAGATGAAGCAATTTCCTGAGTTCATGCAGTTAGAATTCTGACTTTAGTCTTTTGGAGTCCAAAGCCCACACTTTTCCCAATATGCAAGCATTTCTCAAACTGGATTTCATAGACCTCTGAGAGGGGCCCGTGGTTGTGTCCTCAGGATCCATGAACTCTCCAGACAATTCCCAAATTTCAATGTGCCATTTCAATGCTAATCTTTATTTTATTTATGTATTTATATCAGTACTAATCTTTAAATTGACATGTTCTGGATCTTCTGGAGGACCAAAGAGCACTTTCAGGACATTTGAATTTTTCTTTGTGTTTATGCTAGCATTATTACCAAGTCCAGTATGAGTTTAACTGTCCCAGGCCAATTAGAAGAGAATAGAGTGGAACTTCATAATGCGTTCATGCTAGAGAGGGCCATGTTATATTGTCGTGGTTTAAACAGAAAAAAGTGGAGAATAAACACCATTCTGTATGTGCTAATGTGTACACATTAAACATATTAAATCCCACAGTTCATCAGTTCTATAATTATATTTGGAATAGTTATTTTAGTTTCAGCCAAACATTAACTATTACATAATTTAATGTTATATTTAAATCTTCTTGGATTTGTAGTTGTGTTTTTATTTAAATTTTACATTTAAGGGCCGGCCCGTGGCTCACTCGGGAGAATGTGGTGCTGATAACACCAAGGCCATGGTTTCGGATCCTATATAGGGATGGCCGGTTCACTCACTGGCTGAGTGTGGTGCTGACAACACCAAATCCAAGGGTTAAGATCCCCTTACAGGTTATCTTTTCAAAAAAAATAATAATTAATTTTACATTTATTTTGGCTTTATAATTGCAGAAGAGATATATACCTGGCTTTATGTCTATATATCAAGTAATAGTAAAATAAAAGTCAACATTGACAGTGAAGAGAATGTTTCCTTTAAAGAGGCCCAGGCATTACTCAAATTTGAGAAGATTGCCATTATATCACACTGCTTCTCTAGACATAGAAAAGGACATTTGTAGAGGATTAAAAATCTTGATTCTCCTTTGATTTTTAGTATAGGGTTTTTAGGTAGAGCATGTATGGGAGAAAAGTCCTCGGTTAAGCGGTTAAGAGACAACGGTCTACAGCTGGGGGCAATGGCCTGTCTCATCGATTCTAGTCAAGTAAATGTTGATTCTCAGTTGATTCTTAGAATAGGGCATTTAGGTAATGCATATGTGGGAAAAAAGTCCTCGGTTAGGGGACAACAGCCCACAGCTAGGGAGCAATGAGCCATCTAATCAATTCTAATCACTGTTTAGTTATGGGATTGTATATTTTAATGATTTTAGAGCTAACAGGTGGTTGACATACCGATCTTGTTAAGAGATTTTAAAGAATTGCTGTGGGGAAAAATGTGAAAAAATGTTTGCTATGGGCAAGCTGTTTGTTGATGTAAACTTTAGAAACAATTATACTTAGATTTAATTGTAAGAATGCAACTCTTAAACCACTTAAGGAGAGGTTATATTTTGGATTAGGTAATGATCACAGTTTGATCAATTTAGCTTTTCACAAACTGTACTTTGGAATGTCACGTTGTTAATTTAAATGTTACTAGTTTCCATTGTTTAAGCTATACTTAGCCATAGATAACTTTTGTCACATTGCCCATGTCTTTGTGTCCTTTTGAAATGATTGAATTAACTGATTTTTCTTGAGAAACTTCCTTGTCTTTACAATAGAAACAGAAGCTAACTTTGAATTGGGGTTGTACCAGTTTTCTCTTTCTAACACAGGAGTTGCTGAGGTGCAGTCCCTTCAGGCTTCTCATTACATTCATTTTGCGTCTCCATTACACAGAGAGAAGTGTAACAGACATTGAGCAAACAAATAGAAAAATAACCTGTAACTACATTAAGGATGTGAAGACTGGCTTTTGGAACCAAAATCTAGATGCTTAATCTAACCATGATACAAAATTCAGGGAATGGAAGATGTAATGTTTTAACTATAAGGTGAAGAAAAATTACTGAGCAGATCATGTCAGACCTCTCAGGGACCACTCCTGGTGAAATGGTGAGTCCCAGCTGTGCAGATCAACTCTCAAGCACAAATGAGTATTCTTGGTAACCCTCCCTAGCAAGTGTTCCTTGATTAAAACAATCAAAGGATAAAGTTTTCTTTTAGGATGCAAACAGCAAGTCTGTAGCAAGTATCTATGTGATTCAGGAGCCATCCTACTCTGAGAATGTAGGTTGTCAGCAGGAAGACAGTTCGGGACTCAGTGAGGCAAAGTCTCCCAACTTGCATCTACTGGGCACAAGTGGAGCCTTAGTCTTCACATGCAATAAAAACAGCCAGACCCACAAAGCCCAAGATTGTGGATTTAAATAATCTGGCTTAGGGCCACTGAAATTGGATGATAAACATGTTTATAGACTCAGTATTGAGTTCTGAGAGCCAGAAGCCAACGTCAGCAGATGTGGAGTGTGCCCTACCTTTGGATAGAATTCAAGGCTTTTAATTATGGGTAACATCAACTGCTTCCTGATTTATGCAGCACACCTTGGGAATGCCAGTTATTGCGCCATCACATCAAGATAGCCATTTAAGACACCACTAAAGGGCTGGTCGGTTAGCTTGTTTGGGAGGGCAATAGTGCTGGTAACACCAAGATCACAGGTTTGGATCCCTGTACTGGCCGGCTGCCAAAAATAAAAAAGACACCTAAAAAAGCTTTCTGCCTGAAAGAATAAAATGTATTTCCCAAAGTCTCAAACTGGCACAGGCCATTTCCCTGTCCCCTCCCCAGCACTGCAACAATTGCCAAGGCCACTTATCTCCTTCTTTGCATTGCAATGTTCCCCAGAATGTTCCCCACCTCTCTCCCTTCCCACCTGGTCTTTCACCCTCTACCTGGAGCCTGAATTAGGGCCTCCCAAAGGGTACCTGGCACACAGACACTTGAATGAAAGTATGCTACGGAAAGCAGTGGTGTTTCCACTTTCAGTTCCACAACCGTTGCTAGGCCCACCCTTGTATATTTTAACCCAACATCACTTATTTTTAAATGGCAGAAGGTTGGGCTTCTCAGACAATGTGATTTTCCTGTGGCCCAAACAGCCTTAGGTAAAGCCCTGAGACTAAACCAAAAGGCTACTGCCAGGCCTTTCAGCTCCATTATTTTATTACCACCACATGTACCTTTTCAAACATTTGCATTTTGCTGTCCCACCTTCTCTGCCAGACTCAGTCCCATGTAAAGTTTGGTTCTGGGTATGGCAGAGCCTCCCTCATTACCCTCTGTCCCCTCCACCTGCCCTTCCCTCTGTCGTTTCCTGTAGGAGGGCAGTGGCTGCTGCTGCTGCTGCTCTGGGGATGGCTGCAAATAAGTCAGGGAGCTGGAAGGGAGGCACACCTTTATCTCAAAATTTATGTGAAAAAAATTTGGGTTGGTGGAATTGTCAGAACTAGGAGTAAAGCCTTAGCAGGTAGACCTTTCAGAAACAGTGAAAGTGAGTCCTAAAATTCCAATGGTGAATTTTTCTGAAAAATGTTACAGAAACATATAAAATTACAAATGTTTGCATTTATCTTGATGAGATAGATGGAAATTAAGAAGAGATTATCCAGATTTTTCCTCTGCTTATTTCTATTAGCCCAGTACATTGGTGCACTACACTAGAGTCCATGAATACAATGCAGCAGACTTCAAAGAAGGACAGAAGCTAGTTTGCTTCAGCCAGTTCTTGCCAAGATGGAGCCACTGTTGCCAGATCTCATTTTTCAAGTGAAGCTTTAAAATCCAATTTGTATGGGGGCCGGCCCGTGGCTCACCTGGGAGAATGTGGTGCTGATAACACCAAGCCCACAGGTTCAGATCCCACATAGGGATGGCCGGTTAGCTCACTTGGGAGAATGTGGTGCTGACAACACCAAGTCAAGGGTTAAGATCCCCTTACCAGTTATCTTTTAAAAAAATAAAATAAAATAAAATCCAATTTGTATGTGTGCATGTGCAAGTATGTGCATGTAAAATCTGTCACTTTTTAAATTTTGGCTCGTTTTTGTAAAAAGCAGACCAAACAACTCTGCCCTGGACTTAGAAAATCTGTTCAGAGTAAAGCTTGAGAAAAGATGACAATGGAAAAAAAAAGATTCATCAGTTAATGTAGGGCTTCCTAAATACAGTAGTGAGTGCTGCTGTAGAATAGATTCCCTCCTGACCAAATGCAGTTACAATCTCTATCTACTAGGGGTCCGCAAAAAGTTCGTGGAATGATTGCATTACCTTTTGATTCTGTTTTTCCACAGACCTTTTGAAGTTGAAGTATATACTAGCAACTCACAATTTAAAATCTCTTTGATATAATTTATGTGGTTCAATCTCCAACCTGCTTCCCCTTTTAAAGGTCAGACTGAAGTTTCAGTTTTCAGTATCCACGGGGCTGACTTTGCTCAAGAAATTTGCAGCTTACCTAACCCAAACCCAGTTGTTCAAGTCTGTCTTTTCCTCCAGGAATGAGCACACTTGTATTCAGACATTTCAGCAGGTTAGGATGAGGGGGGAGACAGATGAATAATAGGGGCTTTACTCCAACCTCTAGCTGGGGATTTACTAAGATACTATTGTCAGAACAGGAAATACAGCTCAAAGTTGCACCTATGTGGAAGGCCCTCATCCTCCAGATGGCAAATACTAATGTTCCTGTGAAAATGAGATTCCTTCCTCAAATTTCTTGGAGATCTAGAATTTAAACATATGCCATTCTCTTGTAGATAATCAGAAAACAATTGGAAATTTCTACCTGAAGAAATAAAGATTCCTGCTCACCTCACTCCTTCCAGCACCAATTGGGGAGGCACCCTCTCTTCCACTGGAGGCCTAAGTGACCAGTGCTCCCACTCACCTTTTGAGGGACGAAGGGCCACACAGACAGCCAAGGCCACGAGAGCGAGTCCCGCCTGCTGCATTCCTGCTTCCCCACTGGCTCTAACAGCACTGCAGGAGAGGCTGTAAGATCAGGAAATGAGGCTAAAGGTGCAGAGAAGGAGAGTGGAGGAAAAAGTAAGCCAGGTAGCCCCGCCCCAGGAGGTGCTCAGGGTATCTATTTCTCATGTTTCTTTCCTTATGACCAGGATCCTGCCTGACCTGTCAAGCTCCAGACTTGTGTTCACACCACCTGGGAGTCAGGGGACATCAGTGGCGATCTGGCAGCTGGTGAGGTCATTGTGAGTTGGAGAGGTGCATCAGAATCATTTGAAAACCATTAAAAAAAAATAGCAATCTACATTAATTCCCTCCCCACCTCCAGATCTATAAACCAGAATTCTGGGGTAAGGGACCAGTCACTTGAATTTTATAAAAGTTCCATAGGTAATTCTGATGGACACTTCTATTGAGAACCATTGCATAAAGAAATCAGTAGCTTTTAAGTAGCTTGTTGAGATCATGAGGTTCTGGGGACAAGGGTAACAAGTCATAAAAAAAAATTATCTCTGTGGAAAGTTATGAAAATATTTGACATCCCTGTGGTTTTGGTTTGTAGCCAAATTGTTTCCAGTGAAGATTTTTAGCTTATTTAGGAGAAATGTAAGACAGATAGAGAGGCAGTGAGCACCTTGTAGGAAAGAGCCCCAGGGCAGTTGTGAGGAGGCATGGGTTCCCAGTCCAGCTTTGCTGGTAATCAGCTTTGTGAACAAAACAGGAGAAATGTAAGACAGATAGAGAGGCAGTGAGCACCTTGTAGGAAAGAGCCCCAGGGCAGGTGTGAGGAGGCATGGGTTCCCAGTCCAGCTTTGCTGGTAATCAGCTTTGTGAACAAAAACATGGGCTAGAGTAAAGATCACTGGATTCTAAGCCCACCTCTTCTACTAATTAGTTGTATAACCTCAGGAAATTAACTTTTCTGTGAATAACGAGCCAGGCTGGATGCCTCTGATCCGTGAAGCTCCCGATGGGAAGGCTACATGACTACATGACACCAATAAAAATGTAGGAACTCTTGGATTCAGCTCCCAGTTATTGCCTCCAAGAAGAAAGGCAAACTTGATCATGTCATCTTCGGGCTTAAACTTTTCGATGCTTCCACATTTCTCTCAGGGTAAATTCCCAAGTCCTTAATAGGCATACAGTTACAAGGTTTCCTAGTCCTTGTCACTCTGCCACTTCAAACACTCTGCTTCAGCAATGCTGAATTACCTACCAGCTGTCACTGAAGACTTTTGTAACTTCTGTTCCCTCTGCCTTCAGGTAGCTTCCCACCCTTTCCCTGTCACCTTACTCACTTTCACCTGGAGAGCTCCTGCTTCTTAGTTCTCAGGGAACTTCACCGTCTCCTCTAGGGAACCTCCCAGACCCTGTGCTTGTCCTTACTGCAGCACTTACCATTATGAACTGAAATGTCCTATCTCCTATGCATCTTCCAACTAGTCTAGGACTTCTCTTAAGATGGTGTAGTGGACTGAATTATGTCCCTCCACAACCCCCTGAAGCTTGAATTGTGTTCCCCAAGTTTTATGTATTAGAAACTTAGCCCCTACTGTGATTGTTAACAGAGTGGGAAATCCTATTATGGTAACTGGAAGGTGGAGCCTTGAAGAGGTGATTAGATTGTAGGACCAGGCCGTAGTGAATGGATTAAAAATGGTGGTCATGGGCATGGTTCTGAGGGCTTTAAAAGAAGAAGAGAGTCTGTCTTTCTCTCTCCCTCTGCTTCCACCATCTTGCAATGTGAGATCTCTGGGTCACTGTCACTGCCACCAGATGGACTAGACTTCCCAGCCTCAGAAATTTAAGCAGTAAATTTCATTTTCTTATAAATTACCCAGTTTCATGTATTTTGTTATAAGCAATAGAAACGGCCTAATACAGATGGGGTCCATTAGAACATTAGTTTTTAATACAAGGCCTGCTATATAGTAGCAACACACTAAACATTTGTTTAGATGCTTACTGAACCAGTGTTATGTTAGGGCAAGTACTGTGTTCATTTTCATCCAAAGAAACTATGGATGTTCAGCTAGACAAGACTTTTATGAATTTAAATATTTTTTCACGGAGAATAGAAAAAGTGTTTGTGTAAAGATTCAGCAGTTCTACATGAAGAAAATAGAGGAGAAATACAACCAGAAGTGCTAGTATCAAAGGAAAAAAAAATGTTATTATCCCCAGAACAAACTTAATTCTGGCAAGGCAAGCTGGAGGCCATTTCCCTGGAATCTGCAAAGCCCCACCATTAGTGGGATGAGGAGCTGGGGATTACAGAAAGTTAGAGGAGGGAGGAAATCTTGGAAAGCATCTGGCCTATCCCTCATTGTCTCGAAAAGGATAAGTGACTTGTCCAAAGACACCAGAGCTACACCCTTGTCCAGTGCACATGATTTTAGAAAGTGGTTTCAGGAGTATAGGGGGTGGCTCACCAGCTCATATTAAACAAAACTACCACCAACTAAACTACAACAACTGAAAATACTGAAGTGATCATGGCAGGCAGAATAATAGCCTCCAAAGATCTCCACGTCCTAATCCTTGGAACCTGTGAATGTTACCTTACCAGGCAAAAGAGGCTGTGCAGATGTGATTGAGAACCTTGAGATGAGATGAGCATGGATCACTCAGGTGGGTCCAATCTGATCATGTGGGTTCTTAAATTGAAGATCCTTCTGGGTGCGGTCAGAGGAAGAAGTGACTATGGAAGGAGGATTAGAGAGATGCAATGTGAAAGGAATTTATCTGCTATTGCTGGTTTTGAAGATGGAATATGGGGGCCATAAGCCAAGAAATGCAAATTGTCTTAGTCAGTTTGGGCTGTTAAACAAAATACCATAGACTGGATGGCTTAGAAACAACAGAAATTTATTTCTCAAAATTCTGGAGGTTGGGTTCCAGTGAATGCTCTCTTCCAGGTTGCAGACTGCAGAATTCTCACTGTAACTTCACTTAGTGAAGAGGGCCTTGTATTAAAAACTAATCCCAGTGGGGGAATCGGAATCATTGACCTTGCTGTTACCAACACTGTGCTCTAAATAAGTGAGCTAACCAGCCAGCCTCCCTGGGGTCCCTTTTATAAGGGTACTAACCTCATTCATCAGGGCTCTGCCCTCGTGACCTAATTACCTACCAAAGGTCTCACCTCCAAATGCCCTCACAGTGGGAATTAGGTTTCAACATATGAATTTTGGGGAGGGGAGGAGACATAAACATTCAATCTATAGAACAAGTGGCTTCTAGAAGCTGGAAAAGGCAGGGAAACAGCTTTTCCCCTAGAGCCTCCAGATGGAACACATTCCGCTGATGCCTTTACTATAGCCCAATTAGACCTGTGTTGGATTTGTGACACACAAAACTAAGGTAATAAATTTGTCTGGTTTTAAACCACTAAGTCTGTGGTGATGTATTACAGCAACAAAATAAAAGTAATACAGGACACACACTCACACTCGTATTCTGTAACCCCTAATCTTTTACCCTGATCTTACCTGGATTGATATGTTGAAAAGGAAGCAGAGGGCTTGCACAGTGATTTGTTTCAAGTGCCACACCCTAGGAATGGCAGAGCCCTTTCCAGGATTGGCCTGGGGCCTAAGCTACCTTTTGTGAAGACTAGATTGCACAAGAGCAGCCCATGCCAATCACTTTAGAATCTAGAGAAACCAGAGTCTCTGCTGGCCAGGGAATCAGGCCTAACACTAAGACTATTGTTTTTTTTTTTTTTTTTTGTCTTTTTCCGTGTCCGGCAACGGATCGCAACCCTCAGTGTTGCCCCCGTACCGGACCAGGGACCGGCAACGGGATCGCAACCCTCGGCGTTGCTCCCGTGCCTCGCTCAGCCAGTGAGCGGGAACCGGTCTGTATGTGGGATCCGAACCCTCGGGCGGGAGCGCTGCCGCGCTTCCCAAGCGGCGCACTTATCCAGTGCGCCACCGGGCCGGCCCGAGAGACTATTGTTAAAGACACTTAGCAATCAGCCATGGAAGTCCAGGAAGAGGGAATTGTGGTATCTACACATGGATCTCCAAGAGGAGCAGGCCTCTACAGCATACAATGTAGTCCTTATAGTCTTCTTATGAATACTTTACCACTGTCATTAAGATACATTACATGTGCATGCAGTCTGTTATGTAACCACGATCCCACATTTTACACTTTATTTAGCATCACCCAGATATTTAGGGAAAATTTTTTCCCTGCCCTCCAATTTATGTGTGTGTGTAGAGCTAGGGCTGGGTCTGGAGCACACAGACCCCTCAAGCCCATTGCCAAGACTGGGTCACAAACCCTTCACAGGCAGGTCTACAAGCTAGGTAACCGGAAGAAAGGTCCTTGAAGCCTTGGTTGTGTGCTTTATTCAGCACACACATGTCTCAGAGCTAGGCAGTCCAAAGAGAAACTCAGAAACTCAACTGCTACTGGCAAAGTCCAAAGAAAAACCTGAGCAGCTGCCAGCAAAGTAAACATGCTCTCTTTTTAGACACGAGCTCTCTGCCGGCCAGCAGTTCAGGGCTGCTGCTCCACACAACTCCCAAACACACAATAGCAACAAAACTAAAAAATTGGCGGGCACGTGCATTAACTCCACCCACACAAACAATTTGTTTACAAAGAATGAGCTGTATCACACCCAACCAGACCTAAGGCAAAGGGGCCTGACTAAATAATTCTATTTTCCCAGTGGTATCAATATTGCTGACCTGGTGTGTGGCTAGGGCAATTGTCAGAATCCTGCTGATGTAGCCAATTGTATTGCTAGGGCTAGGAAGACCCTTCAAACCTGTTGTACAGACTGGGTCACCAGACCCCTTATGTGCCAGGCTGGGTCGCCAGACCCCTCACATGCAGGTCCATGCTAAGTAACTGGGAAAGATCCTGGGAGCCAGCAGACAACACAAGCTCAGTTCTCAGTTTCCTCAGCAGCAGCAGTGGTGGTGGCCTCGTGGAGGGTCCTGGGAGCCCTGGCAGCAATAGCTTGCAGCAACAGCCTCTAGCAGCAGTAGCAGCCTCCCTGTGACCCGCCCAGGAGGCATCCCGGGGGAGGGGCACCATAAATCAGAGCCACTTGTCCTTTATACTTAAGTCCATAACCCAGGACATCTGGGTGCAAGTCAGACAACCCAGGAACACCTGGGTGAACATGCACAATTACATTAGACAATAATAACCAAGGAACACCTGGGCACATGTGCATTTTTACATCAAATGCTCGGCAAGACTCTGAACCCCCGAGGGACCCTAACCATTTATATTTCATTTTCCCTATAATCCATCCCTTCAGGATCCCTCAATGTACAATCTACATATTCAGAATCTTCCATGATGTTCCCTTAGTGAGGATAACTGACCCTTACATCCATAACACATTCCATTTCAACAATCCCAAAAGTCTTTAGCTTGTTGCAGCAGCAACTCAAAAGCCCAAAGTCTCCTCTGAGACTAAAGGCAAAACTCCTTTCAGCTGTGTACCTGTAAAAATCAAAAACAAATATATCTACTTCCAAGATAAAGTGGTGGGACAGACATTGGGTACACATTCCCATTCCAAAAGGGAGGAATAGACAAGAAAGAAAAACAGGCTCCAAACAAATCTGAAACCCAAACGGCAAACATTAAGCACACTGGGGCATCTAGGCTCCCAAAGCATTGGGCAGCCTCACTCCTATAGCTCTGCCACATGCAGCCCATTGAGCTGCCCTGGTGCCTGTGGCTTTTCCAAGCTGGCACTGCACATTGCCAGTGGCCCTACAGTTCTGGGCTCCTGGCAGCAGTCCCACCATCCTGGCTCCACTGGACATTTCCCCAGTGGGGGCTCTCTATGGGGGCTCCAACCCCACTTTTCTGCTCCACATTGCTCCAGGAGGTGATCTCTGCAGCAGCTCCACCCCTGCAGCAGGTCTTTGCCTGAGTCCCCTGGCTTTTTCATGTCTTCTGCAATCTTGGTGGAGGCTGCCACTCCTCAACTGCTCTCATGTTCTGCCAGCCTGTAGCCTTAACACAACGTGAACACGACCAAGGTTTCCGGCTTGTGCTCTCCAGAGCTGCTGCTCAAACCACACTTGGAACCACTTGAGGCAGGGCTGCTCCAGCCAGAGCAGCTAGAGTGCAGGGAGCAGCTTCCCGAGGGCAGTGGTGCCCCAGGTCTACCCTCTGGAGAAACTCAGTTCTCCTAGGTCTCTGGGACTGCGATGGGAAGGGCACTCTTCCAAACTTCTGAAATGCCTTCAGGGCCTTTCTCCCATTGTCTTGGCCATTAGCATCTAGCTGCCCCATCCCTGGCTCCTGACTTAACTGAATCAGCTTGGCATATGTCCATTTTTCACTCACAGTCTCAGGCAGTTCTCCAGCGTTCACCCAGTTTGAACAGCTGGATTCACCCACCCCATCAAAGAGTGGTTGTCCTGCCCTTGTGCATATCTGTGGCTATCCTGTAACCGCTGCCACAGAGACAGACACGTGGTAACGGAGGCTAACTTTTCCACCTTTTCTCCAGGTGAAAACATGCTTGAAATTCTGCAGGGGCACCCATCCTTGGGTCATCTGCCCATCTGGCATGCAGCACTCTTTTCTCGGATTTACGTGGCACTTGATGAGCCATCTGCTTTCTTGGGTTTATACCACACCCAGTGAGCCATGAGGTTTATGCAGCACCCAACAAGCCTTCCTGGGTTTAAGTGGCACCCGGCGAGCCGTCTGCTTTCTCGGGATTATACGGCATCCAGTGAGCCACTGGGTTTATGCAGCACTCTGTAAGCCTTCTCTGGTTTAAGTGGCACCTGGCAAGCCATCTGCATGTTGGACAAACACAACATGCATTTACTACATCATCTCCAGAGCACATTACACCATCCGCCCCTAGGTACTATAACTGCAGCAGCCAGGCAGCTAGGGGCTCTCCCTGTTTCTGCCGAAACTGTTCCCCAAGTCAACTAATTCGACCTGGGTATATGGGACATAGGTAGTGAATTAGGTCATCTGTGATTTGCTTACTGGTCCACCTGGTCCCATAGGCTGCTCGTGCTTCACTTTCTTATGAGCAACAGGTCATTCCAGGAGATGCAGTCTCCCCCAACTCACCATCGGGTTCTTCATTTTCCCCGGTGTTGGAAGCAGGGATGACCTGTTGCTGTACTTCAGCTTCCAGGTCATGTACTCATGTTTCCAATCTGTCTGCTTTCTGCTACAAATCTTGAAACTGTGCTATTTCACGGGGCTTCTGGTCCATGTTGGCTTGCAGTACAGTGAACATCAGCCAGACCCTGGTCAACAGGAAAGTGGCCACCGGGCACCACATACCCAAGGGTAGCCACATTTCCTCTCCTTCCCAAGGGGCTAATGGCTCCTTTACCTGCTTGGCATTCTACCCATGATGCCAATTGCTGGGCTCTTTTACTTGCCCGGAATCCTACCAACGACTATGCCAATTGTATGGCTATGGCAATTGTCAGAATCCTGCCACATAGCCAATTGTTTTGCTAGGGTTAGGGCACACAGACCCTTCAAACCCATTGCACAGACTGGGTCACAGACCCCTCATATACCAGGCTGGGTCACCAGACGCCTCACATGCAGATCCACAGTAGGTAATTGGGAAAGATTTGGGAGCCATTGGCAAACAACATGAGCTCAAGTCCTCAGCTCCCTCAGCAGCAGCTCAGTCCTCAGTCCTCAGCTTCCTCAGCAGCAGCAGTAGCAGCAGCAGCAGCGGTGGCCTCCCAGAGGGTCCTGGTGGCCCTGGCAGCAACAGCTTGCATAACAGCCTTTAGCAGTAGTAGCAGCCTCCCTGTGACCAAACCTTGAAGCAACATTAGTGCTGCTGGATATGTAAGTCAAATAACTCCTGGCAAAGTTAGTGGAAACAGTAGAATGCTTTATGAGCCCCTTCATATTACCATTATTCATGGGAAGTAAAGAAATGCCAGGGGGATGCAGGTGACAATGTCTTGCATTTACACAAAGTGCAAAGTAACTGTGGAACTGATTAACAGGAGTTTCTCAGATCAATTAAATTGCTGGGAACCTCCTGGCTTGGGGCTAGATCTTGATCTATTGCTGGAGTCTGATAAAATGATAAATAATAACGACAGATATGTGGACCTAATTGAGGTGCTGAATCCAATGTGGAAACAGAGTAGCTTTTTTTTTTTCTTCCTTTTTGTCTTTTTTCGTGACCGGTAACGGGATCGCAACCCTCAGTGTCGCACCCATACTGCGACCAGCAACGGGATCGCAACCCTCGGTGTTGCGCCCACACCATGCTCAAACAGTGAGCGGACCGGTCTCTATATGGGATCCGAACCCTCGGCAGGAGCGCCGCCACGCTCCCAAGCACCGCACTCTACCGAGTGTGCCACCGGGCCGGCCCCAGAGTAGCTTTTTAATGCTTGCTGACCCACCAGGACAATCAGCACCAGAGTTTGAGGTGTGGCAAGAGTCAAATGCTGCTGTCAGTCCAGACGTGCCATAGCCTGAGCACTGTATGATAGAAAATGAAAATACCTTTATTTCATATAAAAGTATACATGCTTATTGTAAAACATCATATAATATACAAATGTAAAGTAAAAGCAGAAGTTCCTCATGTCCCCCCCACCCCAACTCCAGAGATGACCATTTTTAACTGCTTGGTAGCTAGGTTTCAGAATTGTTTTCTACACATACATATATGCCTATTTACAAAACTGGAATCACGCTATTCTATTACTGGTTTTTATTTTTTGAATACTTCATACAGACATTTTTGCATATCATTACAGGGATCTACTTCGTACATTTAAAGTATTCTAGCTATTTGTATTCCATTGTTTACACAATAATTTAGGTTACTGATCCTCTAGTCAAAGACTTTCAGGTGGTTTCCAGTTTCATTGTTTTTTCCATCTTAGGCAACCAACAGAAATCCCTTTTCTTTCTATACTTACCGTTTAGTTCCTTAGAATCAATTCCTAAAATTGGAATTTCAGGGTAAAATGGCATGTACTTTTAAAACATATTACCAAATTCCCTCCGGCAAGAAAATGTGAATTTATTGTTCCACCAACAATGCCCATTTCCAGCTCCTGCTAACACTGAGTACTATTAATCTTTTCAAAATTTGCCAAAACAAGAATCTAACTCATTGTGGTTATATTTTGATTTTACTTAGACTGAATACCTTGAGATTTACATTTAAATAGATTATTCTATAACATAAAATTGCAATACTTGTGATAATGTGCAATAATCAGAAATAAGCATTTCTTGATGTTACTGAGAAGTAAAAAGTACCCCAATCACAAAACTGTATCTATAAATTCACAAAAAAACACCAAGTCAAGGGTTAAGATCCCCTTACTGGTCATCTTTTTTTTAAAAAAAAGGAAACCTATCTGCACATTTGACAGATGTTATTTATTATCAGCCATATATATAAATATCAGTCAGTACATCAGGGATCATATGACGGACATTTGGCTAAATGCTCTGGCCTACTGATAAAATCCCATTACATTCTTTGTCTGCCCTACAGGAAAGTGTAACGACATCTAGAAGAGGGCACAAAACATACAAAGCAATGGACACTGATTGCCAAATGATGCATAAACACAACTGCTTTCAGTCCTGTACATTTGCAGTCCACAGCATGGAAAAAACCAGCAAAATTTTCGAAGTGCTTGCTCAGTCTAGTTAAACTCCTCAGTATGGTACCCAAACCAGCCATTAAGAAGTGACAGTCATACCTCCCTCCCATAAATCAGAAGACTTTCCTGATTTCTAATTTGTGAGCTAGACATTTAGATTCATTATAATATCTGCATTTTACTGCTTTATAATCTGGTACAATTATATAAAATAGATTGCTAAGTGGCCAAGTTTACCTGTAAGGGAGAGTTTAAAATACAACACAATATACACCATTATTCATGCTTCAGAGGCATGGCACTTAAAATATGACACAGTTACATCTGAACATTTTTATAGAATTCCACACCCACAGGTTTGAGTATGTCACCTAACTCTATCATCCTGATGTTTGCCTTGTTGCCATTAAATTGTGCAAGGTGCCAATGATCCTCATAGTTCTGATATATCAGACTGTACCTGCAGAACTTTATGCATACAGATAATGTGACAGAAAAAAAGAAAAAACCTTGTGTTATCATCTTTGGAATAGGGTATAAAAGCAAGAATTTGAAATTCTCTTAAAAGTTGGAAAAGTAGGCTTGATAATCACTGGGCATGTCCAAGGCAGAACACAACAGGACTGAAAGACCTCATTCATCACTCTGTAGCTCTGGGAAACACAAAGTCCCTCAACCAAAACTCCCAGTAAAAAGTACATCCTCCAACAAATGTCCATGGGCCTGACTGAAAATACCCTGGGTTTTAGTATAAATTGAAAATATAGGGCCGGCCTGTGGCTCACCCGGGAGAGTGCGGTGCTGATAGCACCAAGGCCACGGGTTCGGATCCCATATAGGGATGGCCAGTTCGCTCACTGGCTGAGCGTGGTGCTGACAACACCAAGTCAAGGGTTAAGATCCCCTTACCGGTCATCTTTTTTTAAAAAAAAGAAAGAAAATATAAACTTTTAATAGTTCTGCATACTCTGTTGCCTGTGCTGTCTGCTTTCTCTTCTCTATGGTCTACCTTAGTCATGCTGTTGGTCAAAGCTCCTTTACCAGGCCATCTCTGAAGATTCTAACCTACTCTCAATTGGCAACACTTGGGTCAAGGGCACACTTCTGTGCTATGTCAACAGGGTTGGGGGTATTGGGTAACAGAGTGAGGTCATGAGGTCAGTGTAATTGGTTATGCTTAAGGACCCATCCAAGTCTGTCCCATTATCAGAAATAAGGCACAGCAGACATTCTGAGGCTTGGCCTATATGGTACAAGATCTGGGGAAAAAATTGTTCAGTAGTAAGCAAAGTATTATTAAGTATCCAGCTGAAGTTAGAAGGTAAGAACTGTAGCACAAAGACAGCATGCTTCCATAACTACTTCAAAGACATATGGCCTAAAGCAGAACTGGGGAAAGCAGACTACATGGATTATTCTGGACTGGCTAATTGGATAGTACACAAGGAAGTGTACAGTAACTTCTAAGTACTGTGCAGGTAGACCAAGGACAGGGTTAAATGATTCCAGCAGATGACTGATGGACCTGGGAAGGTTAAGAAAAATTAAAGATATCAATAAAGCAAAGAGTTGGCTCAATAAAAAGGGAGGGGAGGAAAATAAAGAAGCAGGATGAGTCTAGAGCAGTGGTTCTCAAAGTATGATTCCTGAACAGCATCAACATCAACTAGGAACTTGTTGGAAATGTAAATTCTCAAAACCTACTAAATCAAAACTCTGGGGATGGGTCCCAAGCAATCCAAATTTCAAACGTTTTTACCACAAAAAATGCCAAGTGTTTGAGGTGATTGTTATTTAGCTAGCTTGATTTAATTATTTCATATTGTGTACATAAAATATAACATCACTTTGTATTCCATAAATTTATACAATTATAAATTGTCTATTTACAATAAAAAAAAAAAGTAGAGGTAAGGATAAATGGGAGTTTCTACCCATTCACAATAGGGGTTCTTAGCCTATTACTAAAGAAAGCTATATGCATTGGGATGAGTAGAAAATAGCTCAGTGGTGGAAGTTATCCCGAAGCCAGCATGAATAACACAGCTCAGGAAAATAGTAGATTGGAAGGTGAGATCAGTGAAACAGCCAAGAGAGAATGGAGGATGTCTAGAGGATGGAGAAAACACACGTTAATAAGGTACAAGCCAACTTTCACTCCCTACTGACACAAATTCTTTCATTACAAGCAAGAACAAAAGAGATGGCTGGGGAAGTTGGCTGCTAGTTTTCTAGAGGTTATAATCATAGCTTTAAGGGTCCATTTAGAGGACAAAGAACATTTCTCATGGTAGAGGTGGGAACTGAGATAACCCCACACATAAAATATGCAAAGTAAATTCCCATTCTGATAAAGGAAAGTTAGGACAACCCCCAAAATACCAATGTGACATTCTTAAATAAGGCCCTATATTTTAATGATATTCCTTTTTTTTAGTATGGGGAAAGAAAGAGTAGAAAGGGTTTTGTAATTTAGCCAGAAAAAGTTACACAAGATAAAGACTTTATTTCCATGGATTTCTGAAATTAGATGCTCTTTAACAATCTCTAATTAAATGTACCCCCACTAAATAATATTTATTATTATACCAACCAAATTTACACAATTACTTTTGAAACATAATAAATAATAAACTATAAGATCTAATAGACTGTAAAATATAATAAATTGCAACAAATTTGTTAACAAGAAAAAAAGTTATTTCTCTAAAGACCCTGAACTTTTATAAAAATGTATAGAGTTCTGTTTAACTTAATATATACAAAAAAATCTGCTTTGGATAGAGCATTTCTTTATGAATCATCCATCATTTCGCAGAGAATAAGGCACACAATCACTAGCATTATAAATTACAAATCTGTAAGAAAGTTTGAAGACAGCGGATGGTACATATGCCACAAAGAAAAGCAGGTACCTTTGGGACACTGACTAATACCAAAGTAACATGAGACTGTGCAAATGTAAAATTTACGGCAACTAAATTTTCCTTCTCTGATAAAGGTTAATCATTTTAACAGAAGATCAACTGGTAATAACAAAGGCAAAAGCAAATTTCCTAAAACTACTTTATTTTGAAAAAAGGTTTTGTTTCTCAGTATCTAGCAGATTTTTAAAAACTGATTTAAGTGGTAAAATATTTTAAAATAGTATGTAAACAAACTGATAGCAACTAAAACAGTTTTAATGGCACATTCAGGGATTTACATTTGAAATGACATTACTGGCCAGTACTTTTTTGTGTGAATTCAAATTCTATGGTTATGACCCAAGTATCAATATTTTGTTAATGCTCTTTGTTAACAAATACTTAAATTTAGTTATGTTTTTCAAAACAGCTAAAACACTAACACATGAGACTTTAGACAAATATACTAAAAAAATACTACTTCAGTAAAATGTTACAATAGCCAACATGTTATAATAATTATTTCCTAAAGTGATATCTGAAATAATAACCCACATCTAATGTTAATTACTATCTTTTATGAATATTATAATGATATATCACAAGTGCTCTAAAGAGATTTTGCCAGTAATCATAATTCATGAAGAATTTTGCATATTAAATTTAGTCAGGATCAACATATATGGAAATAAATACATATCAGCATTCACTATACAGCTTATTCATAATCTTATTTATTTTGGCCATTTCACTGTTTCAATATCTCAGGAAAATGAGGATCCAAGTATGCTAATTTTAGCTGTTTTTCATCAGGAAATAGACTAACTCAAAGGTATACTTCCAGAAAATGTATTGTATATTAATCTAACAGAACTACTAGTAAAGCCAGATAAACAGAAGAAGCAATAAAAATATATCATGTAATAAATGAAACTCTGGTATTGCATTCGAATGTCATAGAAGAGAGAAAGTAGAATTATAACAAATCTAATTTTTTAAAAAGAAGCAATAAAAATATATCATGTAATAAATGAAACTCTGGTATTGCATTCGAATGTCATAGAAAAGAGAAAGTAGAATTATAACAAATCTAATTTTTTAAAAAATTGTACATGTCTCCTGAGCAGGAGGATTTAGGAATTATAATAATTAAACAATATAAGTACCTAACTATGTTTTTAAAAATTCCTTTTAACATTGGCTACCCTTAATTATTATTATCTGAACTATCTGCTTCTCTAAGACTGCCATATTGTTACCTCAGACATCAATACGAATTCCATGTTTTGAAGACATCATTTGTCTAGTCCCTGTTAAATACATAACCAATGAACAGATGTGAGGTAAAGATGATGTGATTATTACATAAAGCCAGAATGGCAAAGGAGAAGTTTTTCCAAATGGGCATATCCACAAGCCGTGACGAATTCCATCTCGGATATGGTGTGAGGTCCAGGATATAAACAACATCCAGGGAAGAAAGCACCATGAGTCTTTGAGCTTGAAAACATGCATAGCAATCTTCAGGGTCAGAACCACAATGGGTATCACAGTAGAACAGTGAAGGAAAGGTCTTCGTGGAAGAGTCAAAGCAGCCTGAAAGGGGGAAGTGGTAGCTAGTATCATTTTCTTGGCAAAACAAAACTTTATAGCTTCTTAATATTTTAAAATATTTTCCAGAGTCTATTGGAAATGCAAAGGAAAGATTTTCTATTCTACCTCAATACATACACCAAAATTAAGTACAAAGCAAAGAAGATAAAAGTGTGGGCAGGATATCATCTAAGTTAAAAATGAAATCAAGGTGGTCTCAGAAATATGGTAATTCATTTTATAAAGTTTCCTATTATTTGCTTAGAAAAGTCACAATATTAACATAATTTACATCCCAAATGTATGGTTTGTGTAATTTGGATTTTTAAAGAATTGTCTGGGGCCTTCAAGAGCACTGAAAAAAAAAAACCTCACAACCAAATAAAGTATTCTTTGATTAATGAAGAAGAAAAGGAATATTTTTGTTATAACCATTTTATATTAGCCATGAATAATTTCAGAATTTACTTATAACATTTAGGGCTGGCCAGTTAGCTCAGCTGGTTAGAGTGTGCAGTCAGCAGTGGTTAGAGTGTGGTGCCAATAACACCAAGGTCTGGAGTTTGATCTCTCTACAGGACAGCAAGAAAAAAGGAACAAAACATAGCTTGGGTGGCTTAAACAACAGAAATTTAAGGGGGCTTGCCAGTTGGCTCAGTTGGTTAGAGCATGGTGCTGATAACATCAAAGTCCAGGGTTTGATCCCTGTACCAGCCAACTTCAAAACACAAAAAAACCACACAAATAAAGTTATACAAAACCTCAAACCCTCAGCATAAATAGAAGTCAGAGAATGCCCAAACTTCAAATTATTTGTAAGTATTAAAATAAACACCAAATCAGTGAGCTTTCTTTCTCATACTCCCACCACAATCCAGGAAAAGCTGTGTGGAAGAGGTAAGATTTATCTAAAATTACCACTAGAAAGAGAAAGTTCAATCTAAATGTGAAAATACTGAAAAGGGTCCTGGTAGATGAGAGCACTGACTACAGGGAAAGTCATTAATCCTGCATTAATTCTGGGGGAGAAGATGATAAAAAGGAAGGGAGAGGTACCCTCTGGAGATTGGGTGATGAAGGGGAGATGTAGTAGTGAAAAGAAAAAAATTTAGGTTCCTGTCCAAAAATACCCAAAAAATCAAAGGACACACAATCTTCCCACCTCATTAAAAAACAGTCATCCATTTTGAAGACTTTACCTGTCACACTGTAAAACCAGACCACCTTTAAGCTAGGAATCTTATAAACTCCTCAAACTAGTATTCTTTAACTCCCACTTACTGACTGAACATCAAAGAGTTTATTCTGTGCTCCTCTTTCCCCCATGTAAAGCTAGGGCTAATGTCAGAAGCCTGCCAACTATGCCAATTGTAAAGCTACATGACTATGCCACTTGTCAAGTAAGGCAAATCATAACTAAAGCCAAAATGTTTTGTTATCTTAGTTATACTAAGTTTCCATTTATATTGTCAGAGTTAGGGCTCAGACCCTTCAAACCCATTGTACAGACTGTGTCACCAGGCCCCTCACATGCCAGGCTGGGTCACCAGACCCCTCACATGGCAGTCTGGGTCACCAGACCCCTCACACACAGGTCCACACTAGGTAATTGGGAAAGATCCTGGGAGCTGTTGGCAGACAACATGAGCTCAGTCCTCAGCAGCAGCAGCAGCAGTAGCTTACAGCAGCCTCCAGCAGCAGCAGTGGTGGCGGCCTCCCCATGGCCCCCCTCCAGGGGTATCCTGGGGGTGGGGGACCCTGTGGATCAGAGCTACTCATCCTTCATACTTAAGTCCATAACCCAGGACATCTGGATGCACATGCTCAATTACATTAGACAATAACCAAGGAACACCTGCAAGATTCTGAGAGGCCCTGACTATTTTCCTATATTTCCCAACACCCCATTTGTCCACCATATTTTAAATTGTTTGCTTCCACTTCATCAGAACGTGTAACATTTCTGTATTATTATTCCAGTTTTGTCTCCAGTTTTAAATTCTATGTCCACAATATATTTAGCTCAACATCAGTCCTTTTGCTGATACCACCTTAGCCAAGAATGCCTTAAAATAAGGAATCATGTAATATCATGAAATGAAGTAATGAAACTGACCAAATCTATAAAAAGCTAGTATAGGAAGAAAATAGAATAAAAACGCCTTAGTTATTCAATCCTGTTCCCCCAAACAAACAACAAAAAAATGCTACATAAAGCCTAAGAAAATTATATTACAAGACTCTAAACTGAATTAAATATCCTCAAACAACCATGTGTGGATATGAAAAAATATCTTGAATCAGAAATTCAAAAATGTATGTGAATCCAATTATATGTTGTATATTAAAAACACACCAAAAATGATTCAGAAAAGCTAAATATAAAGGGATGGGCAAAGGCATGCCAAGCAAATGGAAATAATAAGAAACAGAGGTAGTGATACTGATATCAGGCAGTGTAGAATTCAAGCCGAAAGCATAAATGTAACATTGAAAAGCCACTAAAAGCCACAATTCACAGTAAAGATATGACAGTTATAAAAAAACTATATATCAAGTAATATAGCAACAACTTTTATAAAGACACAAGGTGACAGAGAAACTAAATAATAGGAGACAGATTAAGTGGACAAGAATAAGTAAGGATACGGAAGACCTGATAAAATGGATCTTATGGAGCTTTACATCCTGATAACAGAGAAATGCACATTCTTTCTCAAGTGCACATGAAACGAACTGATCATATATTAATATGGGCACAAAGAAAACATCAGTAAATTTCAAAAAGAAGATATATTACAAATAATAAAATAAAAAGACAAGGGGCCAGCCTGTGGCTTACTTGGGAGAGTGCGGTGCTGATAACACCAAGGCCACAGGTTTGGATCTCTATACAGGGATGGCCTGTGGCTCACTTGGGAGACCGTGGTGCTGACAACACCAAGTCAAGGGTTAAGATCCCCTTACCGGTCATCTTTAAAAAAATAAAATAAGGGGCCGGCCTGGTGGCGCACTGGAGAAGTGCGCCGCTTGAGAGCGCGGTGGCGCTCCCGCCGAGGGTTCGGATCCCATGTGGAGACCGGTTCCTGCTCACTGGCTGAGCACGGTGCGGGCGCAGCACCGAGGGTTGTGATCCCGTTGCCAGTCAGTAAAAAAAAAAGACAAAAAGGAAAAAAAAAATTAAAAAATAAATAAATAAATAAATAAAATAAGATAAAATAAAAAATAAAAAGACAGAAAGGTCCTTTCCATCTGGAAATTTAAAATTCTTCTATTAAACAACTTGTGTGTGAAAGGGGAAATACTAACAGAATAATAGAGTTTCTAAAAATTAATAATGAAAATTTCAAATCAGAAACTGGGATAATTTAAAGAATGATAAGAACAAACTTTATAACCTTAAAATCTTAGCAATAAAAGTAAAAAAACAAAAAGAGAAGCATTATATTCCCAGCAAGAGGTTTTGAAAAAAGTAAAGGAATGAAATAGTAAAGATATCATGTTAGAGCTCTATCATTTGTTTCCAATACTTTGCAATTACAAATAATGCTGCAGTGAACAACTTGTGTATATATATTTTTATACTTAGAGGTATATCTTTTATGTTTTACAAACTAGGCAGAAATAATACTATGCAATCAGCTAACTAAATTAAAACAAATGTTCTAGAATTTGCATTAAAAGCAAGACACACAGGAAAACTACAGATTTTATGACAGTAGGATTATTTCAAGTAGATAAACTGTAATTTTTCTGATGTTAAAGTCAGTTTTACCGAATAGAACAAGGCACACAATTGTTGCCAGCATCTAATTTCTAAATAAATGAATTTGAGGTCAACAACGTAGCCTCTAATGAGATTAAGACAACTTCTATAAATAACTTCTACAGCTAAATTTATTTCTTCCCTTCTACCACAGAGCACTTTCATGTACTATAATAGGAAGGGTTTAGTTTATAATCCATATTAGTAAAAGATAAATCATAGAACTGATTGGAAAGATTGACACATTTTTTTTCTTTTTGGAGGCTGGCTGGTCTGGAGATCTGAACCCTTCCTTGACCTTGGTGTTACAAGGCTATGCTCTTATCGAAACTGAGCTAACTGGCTAGCCCAAAACTAACACTTTTAATAAAACATAAAAGATTTTCAATAGCAGGGTGGGTTGAAAGAGCCTATGGTAATCACTACTTGTAATAAAGCAATAACTTGGTGTTGAGATGATTAGCAGTTATGCTCTGGATATGTTTAGAGGGATACTGATTCCTCACACTTTTATTTGCGAATTAATATCTATTTATATTAATAGATACTAAGAAAAGAAATAAATTCTTGTTGTTTGGCTGATTTCCAAAACATCAATGTATATTTTCATTAATAGAAAAATAATGAATAATGAAAAGGAAATGGCATTATCATAGAATGGTAGAAGTAAAAACAGATCACTGTCATAAATACTTATTCAATTTTGATATTTATTACTGAAAATCACATACCACCTTATGATGAATGTGAAAAAATTTTAATATTTCATTCAAAAATAAGGATAAGGATAAGGATCAATACTAGCACTATGCTATACTTTATGTGTACTATCTCATTTAATCCTTATAACAACACTGTAAGGTAGGTAGTATTTTACAGAGGAGGAAACTGAGACTTAGGCTAGTAACTTCCCCATGTTTTACAGTTAATAAGTGACAAGCTGGGATTTGATATTAGGTCTGAGTCTATAGCTCATATTCTTAACACTACTGCTTCAAGATCAATGAAAGGATATACTATAAAGCCTAAAAGCTTTTTAAAATTACAACAGGATGGTTAAATTCCAGATGAATACATGTATGAATCACATTTTTATAATGCTTTATAGTTTATCCCAATCTCTACTAACATTTATTGCTAACTATTTACCAGTCCGTGTCACTTAACATGCTCACTTAACCCTCATAAGAACAATATGAAGTGGGGCCGGCCCGTGGCTCACTTGGTAGAGTGCGGTGCTGATAACACCAAGGCCGTGGGTTCGGATCCTATATAGGGATGGCCGGTTTGCTCACTGGCTGAGCATGGTGCTGACAGCACCAAGCCTAGGGTTGAGATCCCCTTACCGGTCATCTTTTTTTTAAAAAAAAAAAAGAAGAACAATATGAAGTAATGTTATAATTCATACTTTACTAATGAAAAAATTGAATCTTTAAAAAGTACTCTGCTAAAACCACACAACCAGGATTCAAACTCAAGTCTTCTCATTCCAAACATAAAAATGTTATGTTGCATCTACTTATAGCAAAAAAGTTAAAATTTGTCTTTAATCAGCAATTACTGATTCCTTAATTAAGTTTCTAAATATATGAGACTATTCCTGAAAAATACCTGGTACACATAACTAGAAGAAGTGATAATTTCTCATTTGTTCAACAAACGTTACTGAACACCTAGTAGGTGAGCCAGGCATTGTTCTAGGCCAATGGTTAATGAAGTAGATAAAGTCCTTGCTCTATGAGTTTATATTTCTTTCCTGAAATGTTTACAGATCATAAACACGCAAAAGGTAGGCAAATGTTTTGACATTTAGAAAATATTATCTAAACCACTGTTTTAAGTTTAGTTCAGTTGGAAGGCAGGGCACTGTAAAGCTAAACCCTTTAATGCCTCAATGAAATGCCTTAATTTCTCTACCAGGGACTGTGTTCTCACCAGTCCATTAAAATGCAGGCCCCAAGAAGGACTGGAGGAATGAATCCATTCAAGTCATTACCCAGGACTGTGAACCATCTTAAACCTATTCAACATTTTTTTTTTTAAAGATGACCTGTAAGGGGATTTTAACCCTTGACTTGGTGCTGTCAGCACCATGCTCTCCCAAGTGAGCCAGGGGCTGGCCCAACCTATTCAACTTTTATGGAGCACTTAGGAGCTGCAAACTAACAATGTTTGTATTTTCTTTTTTGTTTGTTTGTTTTGGTAGCTGGCTGGTACAGGGAATAGAGCCCTTGACCTTGTGTTACAAGGCCATGCTCTAACCAGCTGAGCTAACTGGCCAGCCTCTCATACTAACTATAAAACATAAAGAGTAAAGGGGAAAACTTAATTGTAGTCCTGAAGAAAGAACACTGAACAAAAAGAACTAGGACAGCTCTGAGAAGGACCCTTATTAATTTAAAGCAGTTTGCTAATATTGCTTTCAAGACTCAGCTAAATACATTCTCTGTAAGCCAGCACTGAACGCAGAATAATTAGTGCAGTCCTTGCTCTACTTATTAATTTAAAGCAGTTTGCTAATATTGCTTTCAAGACTCAGCTAAATACATTCTCTGTATGCCAGCAATGAACGCAGAATAATTAGTGCAGTCCTTGCTCTACGTGCACCCATAGCACTTTGTGATGGCAAATAATTTGATTGGCAACATGTCTGTGTGCATCTTCAGGGAAGTATTAAGTACTCAAAAAACTTGAATGAATGGACTTTCTTATTTTAAAATAAAATTAATCCTCTCAAGCTCTAAATGATGTTGTGAAGATTGATATAATGGTGCTAAAGAAATTAAAGACCATAAAAATAAACATATGTGCTTCTTACCTTTAAAGACAAAGATCTAGCTAGAAAAAAGTGGTCAACATCAATAATAGAAGCTAAACATCCAGCTAAAATGATTTCTCCAAAATCAGTCTTCTTCTTGATACCAATGACTATTGCCCATGACCACATGCCAATCACACAATGTACTGCATTATCTGAGAGGGCACGAACCCAGTCATTTTGCTGAATTATGGAAAACTGAAGAAGTCTTTCAGCTACTAGGCAAAATATCCCCAGACCAAGGCTGGAAATAAGAGATTCAGTACTACAAGTCTGGAGTAAAGCATGGGTCTTCTCAGTCTCAGACGCCATCACAACGTCAGTATATACTAAAAGCCATCAGGAACTCTACTCTTGTTTACATTCCCAGCACCCTAAAACAGAAAGCAGAGAAAAATATTCATAAAGATTATGAACTGCCATATAATATTTAAACAAAATGATACCAGTAATAATTTCACAAATATAAGACCAAGTTGTAAAAACTGGCATCTTTTATGTGTTATATATATAACATGCCATGTGGCCCAAGAATAACATGAGAGGTCCCCAAAAAGTTCATGGAAAGATTTGTATTATTTTTTCATTCCATTTTTCCATGAACTTTTAAAAATATTCTCACAGATTAGCTTTGTAGGAACAATAGTATATGGTAGTATGTATCAAGGAGAATTCATCAAATAGTTCTCTCTCTTCACAATGTGTGCTACAAGGTAGTGGACATCCATTGTGTCTGTGTACCCAACAACTACTTTCCATACTTCTTCTGACAATGGTATCCTCTTCCTTTGGGAACACTACTTACCACAATACCTCAACTCCACAGCTGACCAATTACAGATCCCTGTTTCCCTAGTAACCGTGAGTAACCTAGCAATGAGGGTGACCTAGGCTGGGCCAATCAGACTCCTTTCCAGAATTTTCCTAAGTGGAGTTGGTGGGGAAAGTTGTTCTTCTTGGAGGCCATGGGCTCCACTACAGGAAACAGCTTAGGAAAATGAAATCCCAGAGATGTAAAAACAAAATGCTAAGAGAATCATGAGGACATCAAGTCCTTAGGTCCCATCTCTAAGGTTTTCAGAGCAGCTCACCCTTCACTTCCATGAGCCACCCTAAGCATTTTTTCAATAAATCTACTTTTCATTTCTGTTGCCTCTAACCAAAAAACCTTAAATGATATAAAAAGGCAATCATAATTCTGTGCTGAGTTCTTTTCTGGCACAGAATACTGAAATCATTTGTTTAGTTAAAGCCATCAAAACTGTGTGATAACTAATCTTCTATTTGATACTGTTTTGTTTTAATTTTGAAACTAAAGAATAACTAAATGATTTATTGAGAATGACTCAACTTTGACTCTACAATAAAAACTATACATAACTCATTATCTATATACTAAAATGTATATGCAAATGCAAATGACCTAGAATAGGAAAACAACTTTGAGACAGAGAAATAAGTTGGAGGACTTGCACAATCTGATTTCAAGTCTTATTATAAAGCTACAGTAATCACAACAGCGTGATATTGGTAGACAGACAGACAAACCGATGAAAAAGAATAGAGTGCAAAGATAAGTCAATGGAGAAAGAATATTCTTTTCCACAAACGGTGCTAGAACAATTGAATATCCATATGCAAAAATAATACACTTCAGTCTATACCTTACTCCTTATACAAAAATTAACTAAAAATGGACCACAGACCTAAATATAAAACATAAAACTATAAAATTTCTGGAAGGAAACAGAAGAATATTTTTGTGTCCTTGGGTTATGCAGAGTTATTAGATTCAACATAAAAAGCTTAATCCATTTTTAAAAATTTATAAATTAAACTTTTTCAAAATTAAGAACTTGTGCTTTTTGAAAGACAATGTTAAGAGAATGAAAAAACAAGCAAGCTGGGAGAAAATATTTGCAAATCTCACATCTGATAAAGGACTTGTATCCAGAATATATAAAGAATTCCCAAAACACAGTAATAGAAAAACAAAAAGAATACAAAAATTGGCAAAAGATTTGAAAAAGTACTTTACCAAAGATGATATATAGATAACCAATAAGTACACAAAATATGTTCAACATCATTAATTATTAGGAGAATGCAAATTAAAACCACAATGAGCTGCCAAACACACCTATTAGAATGGCTAAAATTAAAGACTGCCAATCCCAAGTGTTATAAGCAACCGGAACTCTCACACAAGGCTGGTGGAAATGAAAAATGGTATGACCACTTTGGACAGTTTTCCAATATCTCAAAAAGTTAAACATGCTACTATGATATGACTAGTCACTCAATTCCTAGGTATTTTCCCAAGAGAAATGAATGCATATGTATAAACAAAAGACTTATATGTCAATGTTCATAGCAATTATCTGCATTAGCTCTAAACTGGAAACAACCCAAATGTCCATCAACACATGAACAGATCAAAAAAATATGGAGTAAAAAGAAACAAACAAGTGATATACATACAAATGTGAATAAATCCCAAAATAATTAATTATGCTAAGTGAAACCAAAAAAAAAAGTACATAGTTAAAATCCATAGAACTGTACACGATAAAGGATGAACGCTAATGTAAACTATGCAAATAATAATGTATCAATATTAGTTCATTAATCGTAACAAATGTACCACACTAACGCAAATGTTAATAGGGGGAAATGTACGCAGGGGGAAAGGGAGTACCTGAGAACTCTGTAATACCTGCTCAATTTTTCTGTAAATCTAAAACTATTTAGGTTTATAAAGTCTATTACTTTAAAATAAATAAATGAGGTAAATATGAAAAAATGTTATAATTGTTAAATATAGATTATAGATGTAGATGTGCTGTACTTTATGATACTTTTGTGTGTTTGAAATTTTCATTTGGAAATGTGTTTTTAAAAAGAATACATAGTATGATTCAATTTATATAAAATTCTAGAAAATGCAAACTAATTTATAGTGACAGCAGATCAGTGGATGCTGGGGGACAGGAGAGGCAAGAATGATTAAAAAGGAGTTGCATAAGGACACTGGGGCACACGTGTTCATAATGTTGATTGTTGTGAAGGTTTCATTGTTCATAGTTTCATACATGTACCAATATGTGTCGAATTGTATATTTTAAGAATATATAGTTAATTCCGGGTCAATTATACTAGAACAAAGATGTAAAAAAGTTAGAAAAATGTATTTTGTTGGTAATGACAACATCAGGCTTTTGTGAAAAAAGAGCAATCTGAAAACAAGAGATTATGAAGATGAAAAACCTGGGTGATTAACTAAAAAGTCAATAGAAGCAATGCATAGTAAATAAGAACACTTTCAAATAATTTTTCCAAAGCTTAGGGGGAAAATAAAGGACAAAGACTTGGACGCTAAAAGAAAAAAATAAATTCCAAACATAAAAATAAAACCCTTAGAGTTTCCAAGTCATTAAAAAAAAAAAAGTTATCTACAAAAGAAAGAGAATGTGATTGTCATCAACCCTAAGTGCCAGAATATTGTGGGGTAACATTTACAGAGCTCTCAGAGAAAGGGATCATGACTGTAAGATTCTAAACATACCTGAATTATGGTACCTATGTGACAATCGTGGAATTTTAAGAGTTTTGCCTTAGAAATTATAACACCCATATATGATTTCTTAGGGGGTGAGGATTGAGGAGTAGAACCTCTAAATATTTAAGAGGAGGAGAAAAAAAGAAAACTACATCAACACAGCAAAACAGAAAAAAGAAAAAAAGGAAAAAAGAAAGACTTACACCTCCCCCCACAAAAAAGAAATAGGAACCCAACATATCAAGTATGAATACCCCCCAAAATGTGAATGTGTTAAATTTCTCTATAAAGGGACAAACACAATCAGACTGGGACAAAAGAAAATATGACTTACTGTTCATAAGAAAACACCTCAAACAAAAGTCTTAACAATATAGAAAATAAAGAGATAAGAAAATATTAAGTCTACAAAATATAAATAAAATAAAGCAGCAGTGGTAATATTAACATCAAACACAGAATTCCAGGCAAAAGTGGTTAAGTAGGACTAAAATGGGTAAGATATTCATGTCACAGTAAAGTTGTATAAGATGCTTGCATATCAAACAACACAGCAGTAAAATATGTAAATTAAATTTAGAAGTCAAAAAAAGGTACAGATAACATGAATAATATAATTACAAATTGATTTCATAATCAGGTCTAGAGCTTTGTATACTACAAAGAATACACATTCTTTTCAAGTGTCCATGGAACATTTATAAAATTTAACAACACATTTACTTAGCCATAAGAAAAACTTCAATAAAATCTAAAAAGTAGAAATATTCAGGCTAAATTCTCTGATCACAATGCAATATAATTCATCTCTTTTTAACAGGTTAAAAGAGAAAAATACAGTGGCCTGATTAGCTCAAAAAAACTAGGCTTAAATGGTGGTGCAAGTAATACCTTTAGAGTCAAAAGACTTGCCTATCTTTCAAGGGTTTATACTCTGTAAGCATTTCAGGAAAGAAAACAAAAGCTCAGAGAACAAAGACTTTGTCTACTTTGCTCACCATTATATCCTCAGCATATAGTATGTGCTAAATAAATATTAGTTGAATGAAACAATGAGAAACTATCATATGTTGAATCTGTTATGCACCAGGTATTATGTATGAAATACTTAAAAGGCATTTAGTAAAATGTAATATCTGCTATAGTTTAAATATGGTTTGTCCCCACCAAAACTTATGTTGAAACTAATCCCCAATGTAAGAGTATTGAGAAATAAGGCCTTTAAAAGGTGACTGGATCACGAGGGTTCTGCCCTCATGAATGGATTAATCCATTAATGGATTAATGAGTTAATGGATTAATAGGTTATCATGAGAGTAGAACTGGTGGCTTTGCTATTAATTAATTAATCTTCTTTGTTTTTTTTGGTGGCTGGCCAGAACTGGTGGCTTTATAAGAGAAAGAGAGACCTGAGCTAGCATGCTAGCATACTCAGCCCTCTAGCCATGATGTCCTATACTGCCTTGGGACTCTGCAGGCAGTCCCTTCCAGCAAGATGGCCCTTGCCAGATATGGCCCCTTGACCTTGGACTTCTCAGCCTCCAGAACTGTAAGAAATAAATTTTGTTTCTTTATAAATTACCCAGTTTCAGATATTGTTATAAGAAACAGAAAATAGACTAAGACAACATCCATTCCTGGGAATTTGCATTTTTATCAAGTATGCATACCAGGTAATTCTTACGTTCACTAAACATTGAGAACTACTAGCTTACCAAAAATGATAATACCATTTGGTTGATGAAACCCAGAAACATTACCTTAAAAATCAGAAACAGTATAGCTATCATGACCCTGTTCTGACAGTTTTAACCAATGCAATGAGGCGAAAGAAAGAAAGGAAGGAAGGAATGGAGGGAGGGAGGGGGAGAGAAGAAAAAAATGTATCATTTTATTATCTGAAAGAAAAAACTAATCATACTACCTCACAAGTTAAATTACTGCCTATCCAAGAAAACCAATTGAAAACTCTTGACATGTAAGTTGGAAAATATGGCTTATTCAAGAAAAATACTACATAACTTTTTCAATATACCAGCAATAATCATAAGAAAAAAAGATGGGAGAACAAACATTCACAACAGCAATAACTCAGAATACCAAGGAATAAACTAAACATGAATGTATATGAAGAAAACTATAAAACTTTACTAAAAAACAAAAAAGATCAACTGACTTGTGCTCTGGTCAACTCAGCTAAGTTGGACTTACATTTCTCACAGTTCCCTTCCTTGTATAGATCTGAGTAGTGTTGGCCACAGGAGACAGTTTGCATACAATTTAGGAGCAGAAATGAAGCAGCAGCCATATTTTTTACACTCTGAAGGTTGGTGCAGGGCACACTGTGGAGTTCGCATGCATTGCTGCTGATCTGTTAGCTTACCTTGTTGGCATGGGGAAGCAGCTGGACCTGCAGCTCCTTCACCTCCCATCAGATCTTCTTTCAGCTTCTCCAAATCCTGGGCCAGCATGTGCAGCTCCAGGGTCAAGGGTGTTAGACTCTCCTGCAGGTCACCCACAGCATCAAAATTTGAGTTGGCAAGAGGCCAGTGCAGGTTCCAGTTTGTCCCCAAGGGTTTCAGTTTGTCCTTGCTCTCATCCACATCCAGCATCCCTGACTGCCAGTCCAGCTGATCTGCAGCAGCTTCAGGCTCCACGTGGACTCAGAGGCAACAGCCTGCACAGACTGCTCTACTAGCTCCCACAATTCCACAAAGTCCAACCCCTGTAATAAATCCCTTATTCTTTAGCACGCAAAGTAGTATGCTTCTTTGGTGGAAACTGATACACAAGCCAGATCATTTTACTGCATAAGAAGACAACATTCCTCTGCAACCAGGCAAACGAAGGAGCTGGCCATGGGCCAGCCCTGCCCCCCGACTCCCCCTCCCGCTCCCACTACTCTGCAACAACATCTTAGAATGTAAAAAAAAAATTTTTTTAAACTAATTATTAAAAAAAAACGAAGATAACACTGATGGTGTTAATCTTTTCAAATTAATCTATAAATGTAATATAATTCTAATCAAATCATAAAGGGATTTTATTTTAGAATTTCACAAGATGATTCTAAATTTCATTTGAAAAAGTAAATGCTGACAAACTTTTAAAAATGCAGAATAATGTGAATACTGAAAGATGAATACAAAGTCTAGAATCAGACCAAGTATGTGCACAGTAGGGGGGGTGGGGGAGATAATGGGTGCACAATTCCTAATTGGTAGAAGAAATGATGTATTCTTTAGCCCAGATACTGTTATCAGTTAGAGTTCTTAAATGCATGGAGCAGAAAACACTCTTGGAAGTATAAGCAAAAAAGAAATTTATTAAAATGATACTGGGAAATCACAGTCTTGCCCAGGTTTCGAGCACCAGGCTTCAAAGCTATCCCTCAAGAACTTCAGTCAAAATGACACTAGACAACTGCTCTGGTGAAGACCTCCCTGCCACCAAGACTAGCTTGCACTGCCCAAACCCATGTCACCAGATATACCTCTGGCATGGCTGCCAGTGCTGTCCTGCCTGCTGCTGCCATAAAAGAGTCTTGGCAGCATTTGTTTCCTTGCTCTCAACACAAACTTTGGAGTGGGGAAGGGTATATATCTCATTGGCTAATTCTAGATCACATGCCCACATCCTAGCTGCAAGGAAGGTTGGAAAAGATAGTATATGATCTTTTTACAAATATAGGAGAGGGGGATTCTATCTCCCTTCAAGATGCATTAGAAGAAAAATCTCAAATACGCTATACTGAACAGGAAATAACCAGTCCACGCTGGTAATCAGTAGGTTGGAAAAGGCTATAACCGCTAAGTACTACTGGAGAAAACCCATCATCAAATGAAGCCTAGATTGGATCATTGGCTTTCAGTCTGTATAATACACAGTTTTAGCTATACTGAACAGGAAATAACCAGTCCACGCTGGTAATCAGTAGGTTGGAAAAGGCTATAACTGCTAAGTACTACTGGAGAAAACCCATCATCAAATGAAGCCTAGATTGGATCATTGGCTTTCAGTCTGTATAATACACAGTTTTAGAGAGTCAAACAACTTTAGATTTTAAAATGTCATATCCACATGGATTAGGGTTTTGCAATACAGACCATTTCTCTAGTTAAATTAAGAAAGGAAATCAATTTAATTGACTAGCAGCCTGAAAATTTTGCACGGTTACACAGCTTTTGTAATCAGCTCGGTTATCAAATTTGGGATGTTTATATGAATTTGTAAACAGACTTCTACATAGTCTAGCTAGCTAGATGAGCTCAAAATTATTATTTTTTTTTTATTTTTATTTTTTTGTCTTTTTTCGTGTCCGGCAACGGATTGCAACCCTCAGTGTTGCGCCCGTACCGGACCGGGACCGGCAACGGGATCGCAACCCTTGGCGCTGCGCCCGCACCTCGCTCAGCCAGTGAGTGGGAACCGGTCCGTATGTGGGAGCCGAACCCTCGGCAGGAGCGCCGCCGTGCTCCCAAGCAGCGCACTGTAGCAGTGTGCCACTGGGCCGGCCCCTCAAAATTATTTTTAAAAATTTGAAAGGCATAGGCTGGCCCATGGCTCACTCGGTAGAATGCGGTGCTGATAACACCAAGGCCGCGGGTTTGGATCCTATATAGGGATGGCCGGTTTGCTCACTGGCTGAGCGTGGTGCTGACAACACCAAGCCAAGGGTTGAGATCCCCTTACCGGTCATCTTTAAAAAAAAAAAATTGAAAGGCATGATTACAGAAAAATGCCAAAACTTCTCCATGGCAAAGTTAAAGACAAATAAATGGAGAAAATGTAGAATATTTATGACAGAGAAAGATTAGTAGCCTTGATTTATTAAGGACTCTAGAAAGTAATAAGAAAAAATAAGTATCGCCAAAATAATATGGGCAATGTATATGAAAAGGCAATGTGGAAAAGGAAGAAATATGAATGGTCAAAAAAATTATGAAAAGATGTCAGGTTTATTAGTAATCGATTGAATTAAAATTAAAACAACATAATTTCAAGGTAAGGTTCACAAAAGATTACTAATACTCTCTGTTAGTAGCAGTGGGGAAATGATCACTCTCATAGATTACTAGCAAGAGTATAAATTGGCATAACCTTTCTTTTTTTGGCTGCTGGCTGGTACAGGGATTAAACCCTGGATCTTTGTGTTGTCAACACCATGCTCTAATCACTGAACTAACCACACAACCCTTGGTCTAACCTTTCTATGGGCAATTTGCCCATGCATCAAAAACCACAAAAAAATAAGCAAACACTTTGATTCAGCATTTGCAATTCTCTCAGTGGTGGCCTTACGAATGTGATCACTTTTTTTTTCTTTCTTTGATTTTCTAAAAAATTTTAATGTCTTACTATTATGACCATAAAACCAATAAAGCTACTTTGAAAAGTTAAAGCCAGAAGTAAACTCAGACTGTGATGTAAAAGACAGCCTCTTAAGTGTACTTAAAAATTATAGAAACATATTTATAACACTATAAATATATATTAACAGAAACATTAAAATATATAACATTAATTAGCATTAATAAAATCGTATACAATCTCAAGTCAAATTTATAGTATAATGTAAAAATATTTTGTTCAGTTATGTATTAGTTGACACATGAAGAGTCTGTACAAAAGATTTCTGTATCTTCACATAAAATAAACTTATGAAGGTTCCTTATGTGAAGAATACTTTGCAGAAAACAACTATTTTTTTAATGATAATGGAGTCTACAACAATCCTCAAATTCTTGATCATCTGCAATATGAAAATTGTTTTCTAAAGCACTAAGATTGAACTACTTTCTAAAAATTCTTCCAGGATGAGGAAATAATGATTTCCAGGTACTTTCAATCAAGATATATGGCCAAAATGCAAAAAATACAAAGGATACCTGCATTACAAGGTCATGAATACTTTCTATAAACCTCAGGGTTTATAATGCTACAAATTAGGAATCATCTCTACTTTAAAAAATAAATACTCGGGCCAGCCTGTGGCTCACTCCGGAGAGTGTGGTGCTGATAACACCAAGGCCACGGGTTCAGATCCTGTATAGGGATGGCCGGTTTGCTCACTGGCTGAGCATGGTGCTGATAACACCAAGACAAGGGTTAAGATCACCTTACCAGTCATCTTTAAAAAAATAAAAAATAAAGGGCCGGCCCGGTGGCGCACTGGAGAGTGTGCTGCTTGGCGCTCCCGCTGAGGGTTCAGATCCCATGTGGAGACCGGTTCCCGCTCACTGGCTGAGCATGGTGCGGGCGCAACACTGAGGGTTGCGATCCCGTTGCCGGTCCCCAGTACGGGCGTGACACCGAGGGTTGCGATCCTGTTACCGGTCAGTAAAAAAGACAAAAAGGAAAAAAATAAAAAATAATAAATAATAAATAAATAAATATTCATATTAGAATTAATAAAGAAGTCAATGTATTTAAAGGTTTAGTGCATATAATAATCCCTTTGAACCAAAAATAAATGCCATTATCCACTTAGCTGGATGGGAACTGGGACACAGGAAGTTTGAATAAATGGCCAAGCCAGAGAGGCACAGCAGCAGCAATATTCCCCTCCTCAGTAAGCCACTGTGGTCTGTAAGTTATCAAAAGATTACTTCAACTATTTAAATGATGATCCAAATTTAAAGTGACCAGAACTTATCATTTACAAATAACTATCATGGTTTATAAATAGTAACATATACACATAGTAGGGTATTACGAATGTATTTTATAAATGGAAAGTATAAAACAACTTACTTAATGAGAGGAAAAAAAACTCAAAAGTGATCTTGGAAGTAGATCTTTCAGCTCCAGTCAAGCCTTCAGCTGCCTGCAGCCCCTGCCAACATCTGGACTGCAACTTTATGAGACCCTGGGCCAGAACTGTCTAGCTAAGCCTCTTCCAAAGTCCTGACCCACAGAAAGAATAAGGTAATAATTGTTTACTGTTTTAAGCCTCTAAGTTTTGATGTAATTTTTTATGCATCAATAGATACCTAGAACAATATTGTTTCTATATATATATATATATTTTTTTTTTTTTTATTGAAGAAAAATGACATTTATTGCTTATAGTTTTTGAGGCTGGGAAGTCCAAAGTCCATCTGGTGGTGGTGACAGTGACCCAGGGGTTTCACATTACAAGATGGTGGAAGCAGAGAGAGCAGAGAGAAAGACAGACTCTCTTCTTTCAAAGCCCTCAGAACCACTCCCCTGACCACCATTTATAATCCATTCACTACTGCATGGTCCTACAATCCAATCACCCCTTCAAAGTTCCACCTTTCAATTCCCATAATAGGATTTCCCACCCTCTTAATAGTCACAGTAGGGGCTAAGTTTCTAATACCTAAAACTTGGGGAATACAATTCAAGCTTCAATGAGTTTTGGGGAGACATAATTCAATCCACTACATTCTACCCCTGGCCCCCCAAAACTCATGTCCTTTTCACATGCAGATATATTCATTTCATCCCCAAAGCCTTAACTTGTTTCAACTCCAAAGTTCAAAGTCCCATCTGTGAAATCAATACAAGTTATCTACTTCCAAAATACAATTGTGTAACAAACATAGGGTATGTATTCCCATTCCAAAAGGAAGAAATAGGCCAAAAGAAAGGTGTAACAGGTCCCAAACAAGTCTGAAACCCAGCAGGGCAGGCGTTAAATCTCAAATCTGGCAAATCATGTACCTTGACTCCATGTTCAATGTCCTCTGCATGCTGGTGTGGGGGTTGGGTCCCTAAGTCCTCTGGCAGCTCCACTCCTATGGCTTTCCTGGTCTCAGGTGATGTTTTAGTTCTCACAGGCTGGCGATGCACACTGGTAGTTCCACAGATCTGGGGTCTCCATGGCGGTCCCGCTCTCACGGCTCCACTAGATGTGGTGCTGATAGGGTTTCTCTGCTGCAATTCGGACCCCACATTTCTGCTCGGCATTGCTCTAGTGAAGGCTGTCTGCAGTGACTCCGTCCCTGCAACAGATCTCTTCCTGGGTCCCCAGACTTTTCCATACATCCTTTGAAATCTGGGTGGATGCTCTCAAGCCTTCCTAGCTCTGGCATTCTGAGAGCCTGCAGACCTAAGACCACATGGATGCTGCCAAGGCTTCCAGCTTGTATCTTCCAAAGCTGTACCTCCAGCCACACCTGGGGGCCAAGGTAGCCATGGCTGGAGCAGCCAAAGCAACTGGGGTGCTGGAAGCAGCTTCTCAAGGTGACTGTGGGCATCGAGCCCATGGAGGGCACCTCAGGCCTGTTCCCCAAGACCATTCTGCCACCCTAGGCCTTTGGGCCTGAAATGGAAGGGTTGATCCCAGAGGCCTTGTTTCTATTTTTAAGAAAGGTTTAAGTGTGGTTCCAGAAACACACATTTTGGGCATCTATTTCACTCCACTTATTGATGCAGAATTTAATATCTGGCTTAGATTCTGAACATAAGAAGGAGAAATTTAATAAGTGCACTTCTATTACTTATTGTCTCTGACTAGGACACCTAAGTGTATCAATCTTTCCTCTTAAACCTTTTTCTTCATTTTCCACTTCCTGTTCCTCGCCCTACAAATAAAGTGGACTCCCGAACCTCCTGAACTCCCAAGACTTCTGTTTAATTTACATACTCACTTTTGTTGGTAAGGTTCCTTCAGGGGAATAATTATAATTTTCTTTTAAACCTGCCATGCATGAACTCTAAAGTGCTCAAGGTGTTTAATAAATATTTCACTGTACTAAAAAAGGGGTAAGCACATAAGCAATCCTCAGTCTACAAACTATAAAGATATTATTTGAGATGACTTCTTTGCCAATAGCGTCACCGATATCATAAATTTCTCTCCATGACTTGCAGGAGCCATTTTCTGCAATGGCCAGACTTTGTCACTGCCCATCCCCATTATAGCAAATGCCATCAACTATGGGGCCTTCAAAGTATACACAGGAGTAATAGCCCTTGTCCTTAACCCCACAAACACATAATTAGCTGGTCACTTTAATCATATGCTATCATGTATTGTTTGCTAATAATCCCTTAGACATTATTTCTGTCCAAACAAAAAAGAATTAACAAATTCCAAATGTAAATGTCATCTTCTGCTTCAACCTTCCTCCCTCCCCCGCACCCCGCAATTTCACAAATTATTTACCAAAACTTGAAGTAAAAGCACGGTCTGAAATCCAAAAACTGCCTTTACTGTGCTTTACAAATACGTATTCTTCACCGAACTGTAGTTGCTGTGAAACTTAATATATTTAATTTCTTTCCTAAAATACCAAAAGCAGATGCCAAACATAATGCCGCTAATTGGCAAATAAACGAAACACAAATCTTGCTCCCTTCCACTGAAATTTTTTATGGCCATCAGATCTCCGCGTAAAACGTTTAGTTCCTATAACCGTTACGAATAAAACACACGATTCTAAATTTCAACACGTTCCAAGTCTCAGCAAATTCCCAAAGTCATTCTTTTCTTAGGTTGGTGTGATGAGTAATTTTTAAAATGTCAACTTAAAAAACGGGGCAGGAAGCCCTGGTGTCTGTAGAGAAGGGACCATGTCACATAGCATTCAAGCCATTAGGGCTCCGGGGCGCGAAGGGCTCTCGTACTTGTTAAGGATGGCAATGGGCTTCTCCGGCCACACCCCCGGAGCCCTGTCCCGGGAAGGGAAACTCCAGGGGTGAAGATCCTAGGCAAGAGCTGGGTATCTATGCGATCTGGAAGGCGCCAGGACTCCGCGCTGACCCCCGGGGCCGCCGGACAGTGCCAGCCCGGGGGTCACTCCCACTCCACTCGCTCCGAGCTCCCGCGCTCCTGCCCTCCCCACCCTCAACGCGCGCCTCCAAGACTTCAGGCTCGGTGGGTACCCGCCTCCGGCCTCCCAGCCCAGGTAAGAGTTTCGTGGCGGCCATTCCGCCCCCTCCAGCCCGGCCCCGACACAGCTCAGCCGTACCCACCCTGGCTTCTCACGGCTGAAGCACGCAGCGACGCAACAGCCGCCCCGCCCCTCTCCCCCTTCGCCGCTCTCGGCACCATAGAGCCCCCGGCCGCCGGCCAGAGCGGCTCCGGCCCGCAATATCGGCCGAGAGGACGCCGGGATACTGGCTCGGCTCCGAGTTGAAAGGGAGCGACGCCTGTGTGCTCTTTGGTTGAATGGGTAGATATCTTGAGTTGCCCCTCTCCCTCCCTAAAAGGAGACTCTGGGGACGACCGAGTGAAAAGAGAAAAGTGCCCTGTTGGTTTCCTTCTGTCAAACCTGAGGATTCGTTTCTCGGCTTAGCCGGGGCCGTATCACAGACGCACGCGAGTGGCGACCGGAAAGCTAGAGACGGAGAAAGGGCCCTACCGAACGCCGGACGCACAGGACTTACTCCCAGACGATTGAGCTAGGAGCCCCGGGCCGTCACGGGTCTCGAAGGTGAAAAGATATTTCCAACTTCCCCAAGTAGATCCTTCAGGGTGGGCGACGGAGAGCTTTTCGCGAGGCGGAGGGACCGCGCGACCTCACGGACCTGACGCTTTTCAGTAGCGCTTTACCTCCCCCTTGGGGATTCCTTGATAACTGCTTGCCGCCACACGGACGGATGCTGGGGGCTATTCTGTCTTGTGAACAGCGGTGACACGGCTAGAACGTTTAATAACGACTCCTAAATGCCCAGGACTCGAAAAAGCAACTGCTTACGGGGTAGCTTGACCTCAATTGACCACACTCACAAGATACAGTTTCTTTACTGGGACTGTCGCCAGGTCCCGTCCTATCTCCCTGCGTCAGAGTGGTAGGTCTGTCTTAGCACCAAGGAAACATCTAGTTTGACATTAGACGCTAGGAAGCACTGGCCCAAAAGAAGAGGAACATTCTTTCCCTTTCTACCTACAGTTTCTCAAAACAAGTGCAGAGGGAAAGCAAGGGAAGAAGTAGGATTATATTACGTAGTTGAAAGAGGCCATAAAAAATTGGAATCTTCAATCTCAAGCAAACAGAGACGAGGCCCCTAACAGAACCTCAACATTTCTTATAGACTTTTTCATTACTTGTCACACAGTTGGCTCGTAGCCAATGGCAAAGATTCAACTGGGGATAGGTATATACATTTTAACGCCCACATAGTTTAAAAGGTAATTAAAAATATCAGTCACCAAATATATTTACGATTTTGAGTGCTTTTAGTCATGTTAAGGGCAATTTTTTCTGTCAATGCAGTAATAATTTGGCATTACTCTATGGCAGCATGGTACATGTCTTACAGTCTAGGCCTTATGGAACTATTGAGGTGTTGTGAGGCACCCTCCCCCAGGAAATGCACTTACACGCCACTCATGCACAAAAGGGCAGTTTATTCACTCCAGCTGGCCAGCATCCATCTCCCAAGGAGCAAGCAAGGAAGAACAGCAATTGAGCCTTGGTCTTGTGGGGTTTTTAAAGGCAAAAATTACATCCCATTGGCACACGGGTTTGTCCAGGTGCACGAAGCAAGCTAGGGAGCTAGGTCACAGAGACGGAGAATGAGCTGTTCGAGCAATCAAGCATACAAGTTTTCATTGTGTATGATTCCTGTTCCCATGTAATAATTCACTGTGTATGGCTTCTGTTTCTATGCAATTGTTTTTGTTTCTATGAGGTTAACAGTTTCTCACGCAGAAGGGGGGGGTAGTCTGGTCAGACGGGGCAAAATGGAGTTACTTAGGTTAAGCAAGGAATTCTACAGAAGCAGATAGCGTACGTTATGAGGGTGTAGGGAGTTCTATTACAGAGGGACAACATAGATGGCTTCCTGAAAACCAAAACAGAACAAAATTGTTAGTTCTTTTCTCTGGGTCAGTTTACTGCCTAAACTCATGGATTCATTATATAACACAGCTCTGTGTGCCAGGCAGTAGTAACAGGCTACAAAATGACTATGGAGCTCAAGTTCTAGTGGGGAATATAGACCACAAGGTAACAAGCTGGAGAGATGTTGATAAGTACTGTAAAGAAAATATATAGGGTGATGTTATAGAGAGTTGGGAGAGGCTAACTTTAGTTAGGCAGTCAGGTAAGGCCCTCTGAGAAAATGATACTTGGGCTGAGTCCTGAAATGTGAAGGAACCCAGTGTAAAAGGAACTAAAATGAGGATATTGAGCCCATTCAACTCACTGACATTATCACTCCTGATCTACTACACTTCTTTTCTCTCCATATTTCTCCTTGTTTCAGCAGCTGCTTCTTCCCATTTATGAGAACAGCCTGGTCTTTTACAGAAATCAGAAAATTAGAACATTTCTGGTTGTATTTTGTATAATCTTGAAGTCTTTTTAGATGGTTTTGTTTTTTTCCTAATAGACAAGGTTGTAATAAATAACACTTTTGGTGAGCTCATTTCTTTTAATTTCACACACTTTGCAGCATAAATCTTTTCATATGTTCAAAAGAAATGGAAGTATCTGGTTCATGAGACCATTTAGATAAAATTTAGTCTTTACTGAAGTGCTTACAATATTAGATATTTTTTAAAGACGAGGTCTAGTTCTCATCTTATTTTATTGAAAAATACTTGAAGAGACTAAATAGCAAATGACCAAATGTACAATTCTGCATGTTAAAAAAAAAGAAAAAAACTTGAAGATTAATAGTGAATGCTCCACAAGATAAACATAACAACTTTATAACTTTATTTTTTATTTTTATTTTTTTT
>NW_007727769.1:54929-86879 GCF_000696425.1 Galeopterus variegatus | reverse complement strand
AAAAAAAAAAAATTGAAAGGCATGATTACAGAAAAATGCCAAAACTTCTCCATGGCAAAGTTAAAGACAAATAAATGGAGAAAATGTAGAATATTTATGACAGAGAAAGATTAGTAGCCTTGATTTATTAAGGACTCTAGAAAGTAATAAGAAAAAATAAGTATCGCCAAAATAATATGGGCAATGTATATGAAAAGGCAATGTGGAAAAGGAAGAAATATGAATGGTCAAAAAAATTATGAAAAGATGTCAGGTTTATTAGTAATCGATTGAATTAAAATTAAAACAACATAATTTCAAGGTAAGGTTCACAAAAGATTACTAATACTCTCTGTTAGTAGCAGTGGGGAAATGATCACTCTCATAGATTACTAGCAAGAGTATAAATTGGCATAACCTTTCTTTTTTTGGCTGCTGGCTGGTACAGGGATTAAACCCTGGATCTTTGTGTTGTCAACACCATGCTCTAATCACTGAACTAACCACACAACCCTTGGTCTAACCTTTCTATGGGCAATTTGCCCATGCATCAAAAACCACAAAAAAATAAGCAAACACTTTGATTCAGCATTTGCAATTCTCTCAGTGGTGGCCTTACGAATGTGATCACTTTTTTTTTCTTTCTTTGATTTTCTAAAAAATTTTAATGTCTTACTATTATGACCATAAAACCAATAAAGCTACTTTGAAAAGTTAAAGCCAGAAGTAAACTCAGACTGTGATGTAAAAGACAGCCTCTTAAGTGTACTTAAAAATTATAGAAACATATTTATAACACTATAAATATATATTAACAGAAACATTAAAATATATAACATTAATTAGCATTAATAAAATCGTATACAATCTCAAGTCAAATTTATAGTATAATGTAAAAATATTTTGTTCAGTTATGTATTAGTTGACACATGAAGAGTCTGTACAAAAGATTTCTGTATCTTCACATAAAATAAACTTATGAAGGTTCCTTATGTGAAGAATACTTTGCAGAAAACAACTATTTTTTTAATGATAATGGAGTCTACAACAATCCTCAAATTCTTGATCATCTGCAATATGAAAATTGTTTTCTAAAGCACTAAGATTGAACTACTTTCTAAAAATTCTTCCAGGATGAGGAAATAATGATTTCCAGGTACTTTCAATCAAGATATATGGCCAAAATGCAAAAAATACAAAGGATACCTGCATTACAAGGTCATGAATACTTTCTATAAACCTCAGGGTTTATAATGCTACAAATTAGGAATCATCTCTACTTTAAAAAATAAATACTCGGGCCAGCCTGTGGCTCACTCCGGAGAGTGTGGTGCTGATAACACCAAGGCCACGGGTTCAGATCCTGTATAGGGATGGCCGGTTTGCTCACTGGCTGAGCATGGTGCTGATAACACCAAGACAAGGGTTAAGATCACCTTACCAGTCATCTTTAAAAAAATAAAAAATAAAGGGCCGGCCCGGTGGCGCACTGGAGAGTGTGCTGCATTTATTAAAATTTATTATTTTTAATTGACAAATAAAAAATGTATCTATTTATTATGTATAATGTGATTTTTTTTTTCCTTTTTGTCTTTTTTCGTGACCAGTAACGGGATCACAACCCTCGGTGTCGCACCCGCACCATGCTCAACCAGTGAGCGGACCGGTCTCTATATGGGATCCGAACCCTTGGCGGGAGTGCCACCATGCTCCCAAGCGCCGCACTGTACCGAGTGCGCCACCGGGCCGGCCCTGTGATGTTTTGAAATATGTATATATTGTGGAATGGCTAAATCAACCTAATTAACATATATATTACCAAACATATCCATATTTTATATCATGAGTAATGTGTATATCACTGCATAGTCTTCCTAATTACTATTTTAATGGGTTTAGGATTGCATCATACCATAGCTTGACTAACTCTTGTTAAATATTATTGGCTACTTTGATTCTTTAAAAAATTATTCTATTATAATTAATGCTGTAATAATGCATCTTTGTGCATGTAGTTTTCTCTATAATTTAGATTATTTCTATAAGATAGATTCCCAGAAGAGGGGTTGCTGGGTTAAAGGTAAGAACAATGATTTGTTTTGGCACATTGTTTTCCAGAAGGGCTCTACCAGTGTACAGGGAGTGGTGCAGCTGCTGAGGCAGAGATGTAGAATTGTGCTGTCAGGCCTTGCAAACCGAGTTGGATTGAAAATATACCACCTGTTTTAGTCTGTTTTGTGCTGCTGTAACAGAATACCTGAGACTGGGTAATTAATAAAGAAAAATGACATTTATTGCTTACAGTTTCTCAGGCTGAGGAGTCCAAAGTCTATCTGGTGGTGGTGACAGTGACCCAGGGGTTTCACATTACAAGATGGTGGAAGCAGAGAGAGCAGAGAGAAAGACAGACTCTCTTCTTTCAAAGCCCTCAGAACCACTCCCCTGACCACCATTTATAATCCATTCACTACTGCATGGTCCTACAATCCAATCACCTCTTCAAAGTTCCACCTTTCAATTCCCATAATAGGATTTCCCACCCTCTTAATAGTCACAGTAGGGGCTAAGTTTCTAATACCTAAAACTTGGGGAATACAATTCAAGCTTCAATGAGTTTTGGGGAGACATAATTCAATCCACTACATTCTACCCCTGGCCCCCCAAAACTCATGTCCTTTTCACATGCAGATATATTCATTTCATCCCCAAAGCCTTAACTTGTTTCAACTCCAAAGTTCAAAGTCCCATCTGTGAAATCAATACAAGTTATCTACTTCCAAAATACAATTGTGTAACAAACATAGGGTATGTATTCCCATTCCAAAAGGAAGAAATAGGCCAAAAGAAAGGTGTAACAGGTCCCAAACAAGTCTGAAACCCAGCAGGGCAGGCGTTAAATCTCAAATCTGGCAAATCATGTACCTTGACTCCATGTTCAATGTCCTCTGCATGCTGGTGTGGGGGTTGGGTCCCTAAGTCCTCTGGCAGCTCCACTCCTATGGCTTTCCTGGTCTCAGGTGATGTTTTAGTTCTCACAGGCTGGCGATGCACACTGGTAGTTCCACAGATCTGGGGTCTCCATGGCGGTCCCGCTCTCACGGCTCCACTAGATGTGGTGCTGATAGGGTTTCTCTGCTGCAATTCGGACCCCACATTTCTGCTCGGCATTGCTCTAGTGAAGGCTGTCTGCAGTGACTCCGTCCCTGCAACAGATCTCTTCCTGGGTCCCCAGACTTTTCCATACATCCTTTGAAATCTGGGTGGATGCTCTCAAGCCTTCCTAGCTCTGGCATTCTGAGAGCCTGCAGACCTAAGACCACATGGATGCTGCCAAGGCTTCCAGCTTGTATCTTCCAAAGCTGTACCTCCAGCCACACCTGGGGGCCAAGGTAGCCATGGCTGGAGCAGCCAAAGCAACTGGGGTGCTGGAAGCAGCTTCTCAAGGTGACTGTGGGCATCGAGCCCATGGAGGGCACCTCAGGCCTGTTCCCCAAGACCATTCTGCCACCCTAGGCCTTTGGGCCTGAAATGGAAGGGTTGATCCCAGAGGCCTTGTTTCTATTTTTAAGAAAGGTTTAAGTGTGGTTCCAGAAACACACATTTTGGGCATCTATTTCACTCCACTTATTGATGCAGAATTTAATATCTGGCTTAGATTCTGAACATAAGAAGGAGAAATTTAATAAGTGCACTTCTATTACTTATTGTCTCTGACTAGGACACCTAAGTGTATCAATCTTTCCTCTTAAACCTTTTTCTTCATTTTCCACTTCCTGTTCCTCGCCCTACAAATAAAGTGGACTCCCGAACCTCCTGAACTCCCAAGACTTCTGTTTAATTTACATACTCACTTTTGTTGGTAAGGTTCCTTCAGGGGAATAATTATAATTTTCTTTTAAACCTGCCATGCATGAACTCTAAAGTGCTCAAGGTGTTTAATAAATATTTCACTGTACTAAAAAAGGGGTAAGCACATAAGCAATCCTCAGTCTACAAACTATAAAGATATTATTTGAGATGACTTCTTTGCCAATAGCGTCACCGATATCATAAATTTCTCTCCATGACTTGCAGGAGCCATTTTCTGCAATGGCCAGACTTTGTCACTGCCCATCCCCATTATAGCAAATGCCATCAACTATGGGGCCTTCAAAGTATACACAGGAGTAATAGCCCTTGTCCTTAACCCCACAAACACATAATTAGCTGGTCACTTTAATCATATGCTATCATGTATTGTTTGCTAATAATCCCTTAGACATTATTTCTGTCCAAACAAAAAAGAATTAACAAATTCCAAATGTAAATGTCATCTTCTGCTTCAACCTTCCTCCCTCCCCCGCACCCCGCAATTTCACAAATTATTTACCAAAACTTGAAGTAAAAGCACGGTCTGAAATCCAAAAACTGCCTTTACTGTGCTTTACAAATACGTATTCTTCACCGAACTGTAGTTGCTGTGAAACTTAATATATTTAATTTCTTTCCTAAAATACCAAAAGCAGATGCCAAACATAATGCCGCTAATTGGCAAATAAACGAAACACAAATCTTGCTCCCTTCCACTGAAATTTTTTATGGCCATCAGATCTCCGCGTAAAACGTTTAGTTCCTATAACCGTTACGAATAAAACACACGATTCTAAATTTCAACACGTTCCAAGTCTCAGCAAATTCCCAAAGTCATTCTTTTCTTAGGTTGGTGTGATGAGTAATTTTTAAAATGTCAACTTAAAAAACGGGGCAGGAAGCCCTGGTGTCTGTAGAGAAGGGACCATGTCACATAGCATTCAAGCCATTAGGGCTCCGGGGCGCGAAGGGCTCTCGTACTTGTTAAGGATGGCAATGGGCTTCTCCGGCCACACCCCCGGAGCCCTGTCCCGGGAAGGGAAACTCCAGGGGTGAAGATCCTAGGCAAGAGCTGGGTATCTATGCGATCTGGAAGGCGCCAGGACTCCGCGCTGACCCCCGGGGCCGCCGGACAGTGCCAGCCCGGGGGTCACTCCCACTCCACTCGCTCCGAGCTCCCGCGCTCCTGCCCTCCCCACCCTCAACGCGCGCCTCCAAGACTTCAGGCTCGGTGGGTACCCGCCTCCGGCCTCCCAGCCCAGGTAAGAGTTTCGTGGCGGCCATTCCGCCCCCTCCAGCCCGGCCCCGACACAGCTCAGCCGTACCCACCCTGGCTTCTCACGGCTGAAGCACGCAGCGACGCAACAGCCGCCCCGCCCCTCTCCCCCTTCGCCGCTCTCGGCACCATAGAGCCCCCGGCCGCCGGCCAGAGCGGCTCCGGCCCGCAATATCGGCCGAGAGGACGCCGGGATACTGGCTCGGCTCCGAGTTGAAAGGGAGCGACGCCTGTGTGCTCTTTGGTTGAATGGGTAGATATCTTGAGTTGCCCCTCTCCCTCCCTAAAAGGAGACTCTGGGGACGACCGAGTGAAAAGAGAAAAGTGCCCTGTTGGTTTCCTTCTGTCAAACCTGAGGATTCGTTTCTCGGCTTAGCCGGGGCCGTATCACAGACGCACGCGAGTGGCGACCGGAAAGCTAGAGACGGAGAAAGGGCCCTACCGAACGCCGGACGCACAGGACTTACTCCCAGACGATTGAGCTAGGAGCCCCGGGCCGTCACGGGTCTCGAAGGTGAAAAGATATTTCCAACTTCCCCAAGTAGATCCTTCAGGGTGGGCGACGGAGAGCTTTTCGCGAGGCGGAGGGACCGCGCGACCTCACGGACCTGACGCTTTTCAGTAGCGCTTTACCTCCCCCTTGGGGATTCCTTGATAACTGCTTGCCGCCACACGGACGGATGCTGGGGGCTATTCTGTCTTGTGAACAGCGGTGACACGGCTAGAACGTTTAATAACGACTCCTAAATGCCCAGGACTCGAAAAAGCAACTGCTTACGGGGTAGCTTGACCTCAATTGACCACACTCACAAGATACAGTTTCTTTACTGGGACTGTCGCCAGGTCCCGTCCTATCTCCCTGCGTCAGAGTGGTAGGTCTGTCTTAGCACCAAGGAAACATCTAGTTTGACATTAGACGCTAGGAAGCACTGGCCCAAAAGAAGAGGAACATTCTTTCCCTTTCTACCTACAGTTTCTCAAAACAAGTGCAGAGGGAAAGCAAGGGAAGAAGTAGGATTATATTACGTAGTTGAAAGAGGCCATAAAAAATTGGAATCTTCAATCTCAAGCAAACAGAGACGAGGCCCCTAACAGAACCTCAACATTTCTTATAGACTTTTTCATTACTTGTCACACAGTTGGCTCGTAGCCAATGGCAAAGATTCAACTGGGGATAGGTATATACATTTTAACGCCCACATAGTTTAAAAGGTAATTAAAAATATCAGTCACCAAATATATTTACGATTTTGAGTGCTTTTAGTCATGTTAAGGGCAATTTTTTCTGTCAATGCAGTAATAATTTGGCATTACTCTATGGCAGCATGGTACATGTCTTACAGTCTAGGCCTTATGGAACTATTGAGGTGTTGTGAGGCACCCTCCCCCAGGAAATGCACTTACACGCCACTCATGCACAAAAGGGCAGTTTATTCACTCCAGCTGGCCAGCATCCATCTCCCAAGGAGCAAGCAAGGAAGAACAGCAATTGAGCCTTGGTCTTGTGGGGTTTTTAAAGGCAAAAATTACATCCCATTGGCACACGGGTTTGTCCAGGTGCACGAAGCAAGCTAGGGAGCTAGGTCACAGAGACGGAGAATGAGCTGTTCGAGCAATCAAGCATACAAGTTTTCATTGTGTATGATTCCTGTTCCCATGTAATAATTCACTGTGTATGGCTTCTGTTTCTATGCAATTGTTTTTGTTTCTATGAGGTTAACAGTTTCTCACGCAGAAGGGGGGGGTAGTCTGGTCAGACGGGGCAAAATGGAGTTACTTAGGTTAAGCAAGGAATTCTACAGAAGCAGATAGCGTACGTTATGAGGGTGTAGGGAGTTCTATTACAGAGGGACAACATAGATGGCTTCCTGAAAACCAAAACAGAACAAAATTGTTAGTTCTTTTCTCTGGGTCAGTTTACTGCCTAAACTCATGGATTCATTATATAACACAGCTCTGTGTGCCAGGCAGTAGTAACAGGCTACAAAATGACTATGGAGCTCAAGTTCTAGTGGGGAATATAGACCACAAGGTAACAAGCTGGAGAGATGTTGATAAGTACTGTAAAGAAAATATATAGGGTGATGTTATAGAGAGTTGGGAGAGGCTAACTTTAGTTAGGCAGTCAGGTAAGGCCCTCTGAGAAAATGATACTTGGGCTGAGTCCTGAAATGTGAAGGAACCCAGTGTAAAAGGAACTAAAATGAGGATATTGAGCCCATTCAACTCACTGACATTATCACTCCTGATCTACTACACTTCTTTTCTCTCCATATTTCTCCTTGTTTCAGCAGCTGCTTCTTCCCATTTATGAGAACAGCCTGGTCTTTTACAGAAATCAGAAAATTAGAACATTTCTGGTTGTATTTTGTATAATCTTGAAGTCTTTTTAGATGGTTTTGTTTTTTTCCTAATAGACAAGGTTGTAATAAATAACACTTTTGGTGAGCTCATTTCTTTTAATTTCACACACTTTGCAGCATAAATCTTTTCATATGTTCAAAAGAAATGGAAGTATCTGGTTCATGAGACCATTTAGATAAAATTTAGTCTTTACTGAAGTGCTTACAATATTAGATATTTTTTAAAGACGAGGTCTAGTTCTCATCTTATTTTATTGAAAAATACTTGAAGAGACTAAATAGCAAATGACCAAATGTACAATTCTGCATGTTAAAAAAAAAGAAAAAAACTTGAAGATTAATAGTGAATGCTCCACAAGATAAACATAACAACTTTATAACTTTATTTTTTATTTTTATTTTTTTTAAAAGATGACCGGTAAGGGGATCTTAACCCTTGACTTGGTGTTGTCAGCACCACGCTCACCCAGTGAGCAACCAGCCATCCCTATATGGGATCCGAACCTGTGGCCTTGGTGTTATCAGCACCACACTCTCCCGAGTGAGCCACAGGCCGGCCCCAACTTTATAACTTTATAAAATCTTTTCTCACTAATCTGAAATAAGAATTAAATGAAATAGTTAAAAATTTCAAAATAGTTCTTTATTAATAAAATATATCTTTAAAAAATTTACAAGTTAGGTAAAATGTCTCCAAAGTTCAATGTCAATTCTCATACAATATTGTGCAGAAGTAATATATGCCATTCTTGGCTTACTAGTAATTTTATACCAGTCACTTGAAACAACATCCTTAAAATTTAATAATATATTGTAACAATTCCATGTTCACTTTTTAGAGTTTGATAGAAGACAGTCAATATCCTGAAGGATTTCAGAGGTTTTTTTCAGTGCTACTGATACTCTCTTTTCATTAACTTCTTCTAGCAAGATTTCTGAAGATCTTGGTTTATAATGATCAGAAGACTGTTCGTTTTTCTTCTTAGAAATCTGGTTTAGAATACCACTATTCTCCAATAGCACTGAGTTGCTTAGTTAAGGAGCTTTTCCCCATATATTTCATTATATAAACATTTTTATTTTCAGAAATCCTGGCCTTCATAATAAAATATTTCTCAATTGGGAGGAAGATTTCTTTTGATCCATAATAGAGTTGGAAATTCAGAGCTTATCAAGTCAACACCTTATAGATGAGGAAATTAGTTTACAGTATAAGGAAGGGGGAAGGAGAGCGTATGTATGTGAGTGTTTGGATGGAGGTTTGGTGGTAGGGAAGAAGTAAAAGAATTAAAATCTCAGTATATTAGTCCATTTCTATTGCTCATAACAGAAAAACCTGAAACTGGGTAATTTATAAGAAAACAAAATTTATTGCTTACAGTTTCAGAGGCTGGTAAGTCCAGAATCCATGGAACACATCTAGTAATTCAGGGTATCACATGGTGAGAATGGTAGAGCAGAGCGTTAACTCCTCACCCTTCTCCTTTTAAAGCCCCCAGAACTACACCGATGACCACCATTAAATTATCAATGGATGAATACATTCACCAGGGCACAGTCCTCACAATCTAATCACCTCTTCAAAGCCCCACCTTTCAATGATCATAATAGGATTTCCCATCCTCAACAGTTATAGTGGGAATTAAGCTTTGATGAGTTTGGGGGGACATTTAATCCACAGCACTCAGTAACATTTCCTTGAGTGAAGAAGTGATATAGAAATACAAAGGAATAAGAGTGGGGATAATAGGATTATAAATAATCAGTGTTGTGTCTTTTTAACTTTTCTTTTTTGGGTAGCTGGCTGGTTCAGGGATCTGAACCCTAGACTTTGGTATTTTTTTTTAATTTAAAAAGGGTCTAGAATGAAAAGAAACATGTCCTCTGTTGAATAAAATTTATTTGAATAAACTTACAGAAAAATCACAAGAGAAAACAAATTTAAATGAATGGGGTGAGAATGTACAGAACAAAAGCTTTCAAAACAAAAATAAGTCACAGATAGGTCTTGAACAGTGGTAAGTTAGAATATACTCAAATAAGTGAAGAAGTCTCCAAAAGACCTTAGCCCTACTTTACTGTTCTTTGCCCAATTTAAACCTAAAGAAAAGTATACATAAATGTTAATATGATGTACCCTCTATAGACAAGACATATCTTAAGTCATAATCTTAAATATCTGCTGACTCAATAAAGCTCAGCAACATATAAGTGTGGATTAATATTAATAAAGTACAGAGTCATGAATTAAGCCCAGAATGAAAAAGGAGTAATTTATGCAGATAATACATTCATTCTGTTTAAAGGATACAGTTGAACTTCTGTATCTTTTCAAGTTCAGAAGCAACAGACCTGTGCAAGAAAAAAAAAAGTTCATCTAGTTGTATGATTATTTTATATTCATGAAATTGCAAATAAGCATATTTGACTTTTTTCAGAAAGATTAGAATTTTAAGTAGAAGAACCTAGAAGTTAAGAATTTTCTTTATATTAGCTTTATTTAGCAGCAAATCAACTTGACTCAACTGATATTTGTTGAATGCTTTTAAAGGCAAGTGAATAAAAGTCCTACCTCAAGGACTTTGTAATCAAGTATTGATGTTTGAAGGTAATGGTCCTTCCTGCTATTTCTTTGTACTAATCTGGCAGGCCCTCTACTTTCTTTCCTAAAGTTTACTTAAACATTAAAAACCTACTGAAATTCCATCCCTTCTGTGAAAGAAGTGACTCTTTTTGTTGTTTTGACTTTTTGGTGGCTGGCCAGTACCAGGATCCAAACTGTTGACCTTGGTGTTATCAACACCATACTCTAACCAACTAAACAAACTGGCAAGCCCAAGATGTGATCTCTTCTTCCTTGATTTCCCATAGCATTATGTTAATTATGTACAGTCTTCTCTTGAACTGTTAAACTTTCTGATCCTTCTACCTAGATTGTCTCTCTCAGAAGAAAGGATCTTTTCCTATTTTTCTGTACATTGCACATATAGAAAGACCTCATTTATATGGAACTCTTAGGGCATGGATGGTTTGGGAGGTCCAAGTTTTTACATAGTTGAATTAGTTGTCAAAATATAATAACTTTTTTTATTAAATTCCTTCTGGAATAGAATCCCTACCAATTTCATTGTTTTCTTAAGCACAAAGCATTAACATTATGTACATTAGCCCTTAACATGTTCTACAGAGGGCTGAGCCCATGGCGCACTCAGGAGAGTGCGGCGCTGGGAGCGCAATAGCGCTCCCGCTGCGGGTTTGGATCCTATATAGGAATGGCCGGGGCGCACGGTGCGGCTGGTCTCACAAAAAGACAAAAAACAAAAAAACAAAAAAAAAGCATGTTCTACAGAAAGAGATATTGAGGCAACTAGTATGAAGTAGAGGGCAGAATGTATACAACTCCAGCAGAACCCCTTACACGTGTGTTATCTTTTTTCTCATCAAGCTAGAATAAACTATGAGCAGTGGCATGCAACTACAAATGGTGTAACTTTACTAGCTCTCTGCAAAATTAATGAGAACATTAGTCTAAAACATGACATTATTCAAGTTACTAGAAAAGTCTAAAGTTCATAATAGGGTATACAACTTGTCTGTTTCACTGGCTTTACTACAAGGGACCACATGTACCTCCCTGTCAGCTTGCACTCTTTTGTGGATGGGGAATGAAAGAGATCTTTCATCATTTTAGGCATCTGTGGTAAAGAACTTAAATATCACTTACTCCAAATCCTGATTCTTCGTTGCAAAACGCCTTTTTTTAACACAAGATGCAATTTTCTGGGAATAAGCAGCAGTGCAATCTTAGCTGCTATCACCAATCAGCACTTTCACTTTTTAGTATGTCTTGACAGTTATCCTCCTCTCAGCTTGCACACAAACAGGCTGGCATTTTATAAACTTTGCCCCCTCAGCAATGGTACAGTGACCAGATTTATAGCCATGTACAATTTCCCTTTCTTCCCAAGTGTTTTTTTGCTAGCTAGTCAGGTAACTTTTCTGCTCCCAGACAGGCTATAGCTGAAGAATGAGAGATCTAGAAAGCTGGATCCATAGATACTTGAGATATTCAGATAACACCTACTGATTTGATTTGATTTGTTCTTTTTTTTTTTTTCTCCTTTTTGTCTTTTTTCGTGACCGGCAACGGATCGCAACCCTCAGTGTCGTGCCCGCACCGGACCGGGACCGGCAACGGGATCGCAACCCTTGGTGCTGTGCCCGCCCCTCGCTCAGCCAGTGAGCGGGAACCGGTCTGCATGTGGGATCCGAACCCTCGGCGGGATCCCAAGCGGCACACTGTAGCGGTGCGCCACCGGGCCGGCCTGATTTGATTTGTTCTAAGAAGTAATTTACGAAAGGTGATAAGAATCAGGCTTAATGTTTACATTTTTTTCCATCACGCTATACTAGGTCACCTCACAACTTACTTTAAAAGCTTCCTAAATTGTTTCTGGTATCCTTCTTTTCCAATATATTCAAATTATACTCTCAGTGATAATAATCTTCCTAATAACCTTTCTTCTTGTCATTGTTCCATTTATGAACTTGTAATTCCATCAAATCTGAACTCCTCTATTTAAGTTCCATTCCTGTCCATCAAAACTTACATTGTATCCTAACAGATAGCATCTGCTCCATAAAAACTATCTTCTCACTATCTCCACATGGCAAAATGTCCTTTTTAACCTTTGCCCTTGCTTCCTACCTAAAATGTCTTATTTTTCCCTAAATTTTCCTTTGAAGCCCAGTTCTAGTCGCCTGCAGAGTAAAAAGCACACGGGAGGGACTAAAATATTTATTTGCTGGTTTGCCAATTAATTTAAGGGAAGTAATTAATATGATTATTTAAAATTATTTAAAAATCAACTTTTTCTGAAAGTTTATTATGTTAGTCAACATTTTATTTTAATATTACTAAAATTTTAGGCTGGCTGGTTAGTTCAGCTGATTGATTAGAACACAGCCTCATAAAATCAAGGTCATGGGTTCAGATCCCTGTACCAGCCAACCCCCCACTCCCTGACAAAAAAAGTTTAGTAATCCCATTTAAATTTTTCCATAAAGTTTTCAGGATGAATTTATCACATAAAAAGAGTCATTCCTTTTGATGCGAAGTTCTCAATGCAAAGTTTTCTGACCTTCAGATGAAATATAATAAGTTAGATGTCTTCTTAGAAATTATTTTCAAGCTTAAGCTATCTAAAATATTATAGGAGTTAAATATATTTAAAACTAAGAAAATGTTCTAGGGAAAAAAGCCTCAAAGTTTGCCATTTGATATTTTAATTTTTAAGCATTAGTTGATTCTTCTACACAGATTAAGTTTAAAAGAAATAGAAATACCAGTTTTCTTCGAGAACAGAAGATGAAGGATGTGTGAGCATCTCTCTTGGACTAGCCTGGGTCAGTCTTCTGCACCATGATGTTACTGTTGTCACATATCTGGAGTGAACACATTAAAATAAATACTTAAAAAATGAACTTGTATATATTATAAAAGTATGGAAAAATCATTAGGACAATTTGGAGAAAACAGATAAAAAATTTTTTAAGTGAGGTATTTACTGAGCAATATCCTAAATCTTTTTCAGTAGACACGGAAAAGGCAAGTTTCTTCCCACTATTCATCAAGAATAAAATGATTTACTCACATTAGTTATATACTATAAAGCATATGTACTTCACAGGACCTGGTTTTCCAAAGCCTTGCAGTTTCAAATACTGACCTTGCGGAGGACTGGAAGTTTTCCTCAGGCTATAAAGTCTCTGGTGTGGCACAGCAAGGTTGCTGGTTCAAGGACAGACTAGTTACTGATTGTTATGTAAAGATACTGAGAAATTGCTGTAAGATCACTTAATTGTCCTCTGGAATGTCATCTGGCTTGTGTCACTGAAAGTTACCAACCTATATTGTTAAACTATAATCCCACCTATGTTCTCTTCCTGTAACTTCCTGGTCTGGAAAATAAATGCAGGAAGAGAACCCCAATTTGGGATTAATTTCCCAAGGAAGGGTTGCCTCTTGCTTGAGCATTCCCAAGGGAAGTTAACCACTTCAGGGTCTCTCACTGCTCAGAAGAGATGGGCTTTGAGTAATCCTTTGCATCTCCATCACCCAGGGGAAGTGGGGTGACAAATCCGTGGGGGGGCAAAGCAACACAAAGCAACACATTAGTGATTAATAAAGATGACATTTAAGAATCAAAACAAAGGTGATGCCTGTATTTCATTTAAAGTTCAAATTCGAATGTTTAAATTTTCCTTTTAGTTTTTCAAAGTGAAATGAGTTTCATTAGCTTTATCATGAAAATGTTTTTATACATAATAGGATTCAGTGAGCATTTGCTTAATAAAATTTAAAGTAGAAAAAACCCAGTAATGCATACACATACAGTTATATACACACATATGTACATATGTATAGTAATACATAACTCACTAAATAGACAAAATAAGCATCAAGTTTAATAAAATGAATGATATGAAATGATTGACTGAAACAAACAATAGTATTTGCTAAAGATACTATCTTCTTGAGACAAATTATTCAAAATAGCATTGAACTTTTGAGTATTTAGACCAAAAAGCAGTAAAGCCCAACAGAAAAATAAATTCAAGAGGTAAAACAATTCTTTGGTGAACATTCTCAAGTAAATTCACTAAAATGTCAAGACTATCACAAGTTGAATTACTATAACTAATAACAAATTATGTAAACCAAAAGAGAAAAAGTATATTCATGAAAAGCTGATTTCAAGAATCGTCCCCATGTTAAGAATAATCATCAGCTGATATAATTTTTTCCATTTTATAGAAATACATACAATTTTAGTTATTTGTGGTTGCAAAACTTATTTCAAATTTGTTAGAGGTTTAGTTAATTGGCTAACACAGATGACAACAGTCCAATCTCCACAGCAAACCCGTTACGTCTATAACATATTTCATATTGAAAAATCACTTGAATACAAATGCAAATGATTAAAGCTGACCTATCTTTATAGTTATGCTAAATGGCAATACTACCTTGAAACCTGCTGAAATGACTTCATTCACATTGTCCACATGGAAAAACTAAAACATTTAAGTAATGTTTATATGCTTTCTGTCAATTAGAAATAAAACTTAAAAATAACTTTAAAATTGTTTCTCAGTACCTTTCATATGGTCCAGGGTGTTCAATTTGAATTAACTGATCTTGTCCATCAGGAAAAGTTAACTTACACCAACCGAAGTTGAGACTTTGATTTACCTTAAGAAACAAGGAGGAAGGGTAAGTTTTATTTTTCTAAAACTGAAAACATAAACAATCTCTTCTAACTTCATTATCAATTTAAAAAAATAAGTAGATGAATCATTAAAAATTTACTTTGACAATTTAAACGTTATATTTTAAATGGGAAGGGGGTATTATTTAACCACCATTCATATAGATAATTATCAAAGAAAAAAATACTAATCACTCTCTCTATAATGAGTTGTCTTTACAAACCTAACTATTTGTCACACGTTGTGGAACAGTAAGGTCTCTTGACAGATTTTATAAATTGAGATAGTGTGATACTTTATTTTCTTTGTTCTGTTTCCCATAGATAAATAACTCATAACAAATAGATTGCAGTGTGAAGTATACTCACCTGTCTGTTTTCAGTAGAAGAGCTGAAATTCCAATTTAGGGTTAGAGTAATGCCATCTAAAAAGATAGCATGTACTTTGTTATCAGAGTAGGCAAGAAATCTTCCCACGCTGGGTATGAGTGATTCTTTCAAAAGAAAAGGCAGTATATTGCTATCATTTATCCTAGGTACCTAAAACCAAGTAAATAAAAATAGCAGGAAATAAGGTTATCCATTAACAAGACTTAAATAAATATTAGTGAACTCTGAGGCAACTTCAGATTATTATTCAGAAGTTGAATATTGTAGAATCCTTATATGTTTTAACTTTTCCAGAAGTAGATACCCCAAAACAGTCCATTTATAAGCAGATTAAGATCTAATATCTTTGTAAAGTCACCATTCTGCTCTGAACCTTAAACAGAATATAGACAAAACTTAGGAACTACAGCAACATATAGGTTTGCAATTAAATTAGTATAGATACAGAAATCAAAGTCAGAATCATTTTCTCCAAACCAGCATTAAAAAACTTACTCTTAGGGCTAGCCCATGGCTCACTTGGGAAAGTGTGGTGCTGATAACAGCAACTCAAGGGTTAAGATCCCCTTACCGGTCATCTTTTTAAAATAAATAAATAAATTTAAAACATGGCTCACTTGGGAAAGTGTGGTGCTGATAACAGCAACTCAAGGGTTAAGATCCCCTTACTGGTCATCTTTTTAAAATAAATAAATAAATTTAAAAAAAAAAAACCTACTTTTACAATTATAAAAATATAGAATGCTGTAATATGGTTTATAATGACTACATTTTTACATACTTCAAATCCAATGAATTCCCCTGTCCTTCACCCTCCATTAAAAATAAAAACTATAGGGCCGGCCCGTGGCTCACTCAGTTGAGTGTGGTTCTGATAACGCCAAGGCCACGGGTTCGGATCCCATATAGGGATGGCCGGTTAGCTCACTGGGTGAGTGTGGTGCTGACAACACCAAGTCAAGGGTTAAGATCCCCTTACCGGTCATCTTTTTTAAAAAAAATAAATAAATAAAAACTATATATAATAAAAGTATAACATAAAATCCTGAGTTTTCACTATCTATAGGTAGGTCTTTTTCTGAATAAACCAATTCTTAAACCAATTTATCACATAACTGAGATGAAAGCAGTTTGTACTTAAAAGCATAGATACAAACAATAAAACAATTAGAAAATATCTTGTTTGGAATTAATTTTAACATACCATTTTCCAGCAGCATATACGATAGTTATGGCTTAAAGAAAGCCTCACCTTGGCACAATGTTGAAGAATTCTGTGAAAATGAAAACCACTACTTAAGCATTTGCAAATAATGACTTTTTCCAATTCTAGCAATACAGTCCCAATGTCATACAACATTTTAGATGGAAAGTAATTCATTTCTACTGGAATGTGTTGGTTACTCTTTCAGTAATCCTTAAGCCACTGGAAGGGAACTACTATTGCTTCTCTTTGGGCTAATATTACCTACTTAAGGCTATTCCTCTCATTTTTAGCAATGAAATGACTCCATGGAGAGAATTTTCAGGTGCACTTTTTTTTTTCCTTTTTGTCTTTTTTCGTGTCCGGCAACGGATCACAACCCTCAGTGTTGCACCCGTACTGGACCGGGACTGGCAACAGGATCGGGAACCCTCGGACGGGAGCGCTGCCGCGCTTCCCAAGCGGCGCACCATCCAGTGTGCCACCGGGCCGGCCCTACCGGTCATCTTTTTTAAAAAAAATAAATAAATAAAAACTATATATAATAAAAGTATAACATAAAATCCTGAGTTTTCACTATCTATAGGTAGGTCTTTTTCTGAATAAACCAATTCTTAAACCAATTTATCACATAACTGAGATGAAAGCAGTTTGTACTTAAAAGCATAGATACAAACAATAAAACAATTAGAAAATATCTTGTTTGGAATTAATTTTAACATACCATTTTCCAGCAGCATATACGATAGTTATGGCTTAAAGAAAGCCTCACCTTGGCACAATGTTGAAGAATTCTGTGAAAATGAAAACCACTACTCAAGCATTTGCAAATAATGACTTTTTCCAATTCTAGCAATACAGTCCCAATGTCATACAACATTTTAGATGGAAAGTAATTCATTTCTACTGGAATGTGTTGGTTACTCTTTCAGTAATCCTTAAGCCACTGGAAGGGAACTACTATTGCTTCTCTTTGGGCTAATATTACCTACTTAAGGCTATTCCTCTCATTTTTAGCAATGAAATGACTCCATGGAGAGAATTTTCAGGTGCACTTTTTTTTTTNCGACCCCTCGGCGGGAGCGCCACCGCGCTCCCAAGCGGCGCACTGTAGCAGTGCGCCACTGCCGGCCCTTCAGGTGCACATTTTTAAGGGGTGATAGATTCATAGCGCCTGGAAGATTTAGCATAGCCTAAAGTGGTGGAGATGTGAATCAACTAACCCTATGAAATCAAATTACAAATTCTGCTCCTTCATATCTATTTTGAAGTTGGTGCGTGGCCAGATCGTGGCCCGGTGGACTCCCGCTTGCCGTGGGTCGGCGTCTTGTCTCAAGAAGTCTGCGTTCCACGCAGGCAACAGCCGGGTCCCCTGGAGCCTGTGTACCCGGCGCCTCAGACCTCAGGAGGCTCTGCCCGCCGCTGGGGATCCGGCCTTGACTGTGCATCCAGCTTCGCTCTCCCTTTTCCCCGGGAAGGAAGGAGGGGGTGTCTGGGAGACCTCACCCCCAACCTAGGCAGGTCTTCACGAATGAGTAGAAGTACAGCAGGCAGGCCCTGGCAGAGGAGCAAAGGAGAAATAGAGGCCTAGAAAACTCCTACACAGACCTGAAGTTAGTGGCCCACCCCCGCGCCAAGTGCAAGGTGTGGAAGTACTTCTGTTCCAACACCAACGCGGAAGGATGCATCTAGCAGTGGAAGAAAATGTACTGCCACTGTGCACGGCCCAGATTGCCTACTCTGGAAATACTTCCAACCTCTCCTACCACCCGGAGAAGAATCACCTCAAGGAATTCTGCGAGTTCGTCAAGAGCAACACCGAGTAGAGGAGTGAAGCCTTCGCCACTGCCTTCTCCAAACTGAAGTGTCCAGTAGCCTGCGCAGGACGCACTCCAGGTGAAGGCGGGCCATCGGGCGGCTTCGAGAGCAGCAGGAGCTTGCAGCCGCCATCCTCTGCCTCGTCTGCGAGGGGCTGCTTCCATCGTGGACGGGCCCACCTTCGAGGTGCTGCTGAAGACAGCCAACCCCACGTACGAGCTTGCGAGAAGGCAGTAAATCTCCACCAAGGCCATACTTGAGTACGGAGCACTCTGGGAGGCGGTGCTGGAAGGAGCTGGCCGATGCCTCTTGTTGTGGCATCTCCACAGACATGTGGAGGAGGGAGAACCAGAACCGGGCCTATGTGACCCTGTCCGTCCACTTCGTCGATGTCGGCTCCCCGAACTGCCTGTCTGTGGACTCCAGGTGCCCGAAGATGTTCGAGGTGCCCAAAGATATTCGAGGTGCCTGAGGAGAACAGGGTGGAAACCATCACGTGGGTGCTGTACGAGATCTTCACCTAATGAGGCATCAGTGCTATCGTCTTCAGAGCTACCAGTGACTACGGCAAGGACATCATGAATGCATGGACTCCAGGTGCCCGAAGATGTTCGAGGTGCCCAAAGATATTCGAGGTGCCTGAGGAGAAGAGGGCGGAAACCATCACGTGGGTGCTGTACGAGATCTTCACCGAATGAGGCATCAGTGCTATCGTCTTCAGAGCTACCAGTGACTACGGCAAGGACATCATGAATGCATGTTCCTTGTTGGACATAGCCCTTCAGATGCTGTGCCTGGGGCAGACCTTCAAAGCCAGCATCCAGCAGGCTTTCCAGCTGCTGAGGCTGGGCAGTCTGCTCGCCCTGTGCTACAAACTGGTGGATGACTTCCAGCAGTCCACTATGTCCATGTAATGCTGTAGGAGAAGCAGAAATGGCAGAACATAGCCCACTGCATGCTGGTGAGCAACCACATGTCCTGCCGCAAATCAAGAAACAACAGTTCCTCATAATCAGCGTTCTGGTGGAGGACAGCAACAACCATCACCTGATGCTGGAGGCCACTGAGTGGACCACCACTGAGGGGCTGGTGGACCTCCTGCAGCCCTTCAAGCAAGTGGCTGAGATGTTACCTGCCTCCAAATACCCGACCATCAGCATGGTCAAGCCCCTTCTACACATGCTGGTCAACACCACACTCAAAATCAAGGAGACTAACTCCAAGGAGATAAGGATGGCCAAAGAAGTGATCACAAAGGAGCTCTCTCGCTAAGACCTACCAGGAGATGCCCAAGATTAACATGTTTCTGAATATGGCTACCTTCCTGGACCCCCACTACAAAAGGCTTCCCTTCCTGTCTGCATTCGAGCTGCAGCAGGTGGAGAACTACGTGATGGAAGAAGCCAAAGGCCTCCTGGACAAGGTCAAGGATGGCAACTACACACCAGCCGAGGACAAGATTCACCCTTTGCCTGAAGAGCCCTTGGTCAAAAAGCACATGCAGACATCCACATTTCCTCCCATCAGTGTAATCATCAACATGGTGGCCAAGATCTTCTGCCAGACAGGTGGCGTGGAGGACCAGGAGAAATGGTACACCCAGGTGGTGGAGGAGCTGAGCAACTTCAAGTTCCAGAAGGTGCTGGGCCTCAACGAAGACCCCTTCAAGTGATGGTCTGACCACCTGGCACTCTGCCCAGTGCTGCCCATGATCCTGCAGAAGTACTGGTGCATGGCAGCCACCTGTGTCTTCCCCAAGTATCTCTTTGGATCCTCAGCCAACGTGGTAAGTGCCAAGAACTGACTGGTCCCTGCATACGTGGATGAGCAGACATTTCTGTATGAGAATTTGCAGAGCCAGTGGAGGCCAAGCCTGCAGATGAGGACAAGGGACAGTGTGGATTGGACCAGGAGCAGGTGTCTCATCTTAGGAGTGGGTGAAGGGTTGGATGCTTTGCTGTAAATATGGACCTGTCTTGGTTCTGCACCTCAAAGACTGTCCTCAGCCTTTGAAACCAAGAGGGAAAAAAGACAGAGATGTGACTGTGGTTTCCTGAATGAAGCAAAATGATGTTTCTCTGAGAATTGACCTTCCCCTCTCTGTCCCCTTATCCTTCAGAGAAAGGGAAACAAACTTCCTCAATTAGCTCTGCATGTAGGGCCTGCCTGGGAATTAAATTCCCAACAGAAGCAGAGCTGGAAAGATGTCTTGCTACACAGATACAACCTCCCACTCAATTTACAGTCTCCCTGGGAGGATTTTGAATCAATCTAAGAAAAAGCCATATGTTTGGGTGGAAGAGAAAGAGCCTTTCCCAGGTACTATCCCTGTGACTTTAGTGATCTGAGGATGAAAGGAATTCAAGTTTACATTTTAACTTAAGCAGGAACCTTGCTTCTGGAAAACTTGGAAGAGATTATGTAGCCAAAATGCCCTTCTCCAAAAGAGACAAGTTTTAGGTTTGGTGAAGTGTTAAAAATGAGCATAAAATGTAGGCACTTATAAAAAAGCCACACACAAAAAAAAGAAAGTTGCTTAGACAAGTTTATAAAAGTAAATAATTCGACAATCCACTTTCATTCTTCTGGGTGCCATAGATTAATGAAGAGAATTTTTTTTTTTTTTTCCTTTTTTTGTCTTTTTTCGTGACCGGCAACGGATTGCAACCCTCAGTGTCGCGCCCGTACCGGACCAGGACCGGCCACGGGATGGCAACCCTCGGTGTTGCTCCCGCCCCTCGCTCAGCCAGTGAGCGGCCGGTCTGTATGTGGGATCCGAACCCTCGGCGGGAGCGCCACCGCGCTTCCTAAGCGGCACACTATAGCAGTGCGCCACCGGGCCGGCCCAATGAAGAGAATTTTAAAAACATATGAACCAAAGAACCAAACTAAACTTCATCTTTAGTGCACTCTCAGAAATCTTTATTATTCTAAGAATGATGAAATGTGACAATTTCAAATGTATCGTCAAATCCCTAACTTGCTTTCAAAGAAGAATAATGATGCCACACTTACCCAGAGAAAAGGCACTTATTTCCTCTCACCATTATGGATGTTTCTCTATATTTAAATTTCAAAGCTAGAAATACTCTTCTAATGATATAGAAATTGCCTTATTTTATAAACAAGACCCAAAAGTTGGAAGATTTTACCAAAGACATAAATTTCCATTGTAACTGCTAATTCTTAATCTCACCCTTAACCCCAAGAACATGTATCAAGGTTCTCAGACACATAACACTTGATTCAGTCCAATGTGAAGAACTTACCTGGTTGCCTGCTTAATTAGAGAATACACAGAGAACAGACTTCCTGGTCTATCTGGAGGAAGGTTTTTTACTGAATAAGTTTTTTCTTCTCTCTGAAAAGTAGTTTAAAATGAAAAACTTCATTAATAATAAATTTTGGCCCTTATTACTTAGGTATTTTTTTCCTGAAATATGTATTTACATAGTGACAAGGAAAGCAGTTATTTTACCGGCCATAAAACCTGTATATTTTTAAAGGTTTTTTGTGATGCTTTTCTATTTTCTATTTTTTAAAAGTACAGAATTTCTCCTATCCATTGAAAAGTTACATTCCAATAGCCTATAATTTACTGCCCAATTTAAATCTTAACTATACTTAAATTACAGTAACTAAACTTAATTTTCCTACACATTAGCAGGAAATGTATCACATAAGCCACACTTTTCCCTTAAGACAACAAAAAATTAGCTATATAGGTTTTAAAAAACTATTTTAATTGAATAAATATCTCATTTTGTTATATTTTATTAATGAAAGAATTACTGCTAGTTTGTGGAGGACAATATTATTTAGAGACTCAGGTTCTTGAAAATTAAAAAAACTGCCATTATCTTGTTATCCCTTCTGAATTTCCTCTTTGTCAAGTTATCTCTAGAAGAATTTTGTGTGTGAGTGAATGCTTGTATGGATTGGTGGCGACATGAGATAGAAAACCTTTCACTTTCTCAATTTATTTCTGATTTCTAAAAACAGTCAAGTACTACCTAGAAAAGGATGCTTGACGCTCCCCCCCCCCATTTTTTTTTTTTTTGGCACTGGCCAGTACAGGGATTGAACTCTGGACCTTGGCGTTATCAGCACCATGCTCTAACCAACTGAGCTAATCGGCTAGCCTCTGGTTTCTTTTTGGGTAATCCCAACAGGGTCCAAAGCTGTGCTCACAGTAAATATCATAATAGCAACAGCTAACATTTGTGGAGCAGATTCTATGTGCTAGGTGCTATGCTATGCACTTTATATGGATTATCTCATTTACTCCTCAAAATAATTTTGAGACAATAACTATTAATGCTTGATTTTTAGATGAGGAGAATGAGGCTGAAGCCTAAGAAGCAGTAAAGATCTGATTTTAACCACAAGATAGTATAGCTTATACTCTTTACAATCAGGGAAAGAAGATGGGTAACAAAGTCCAATAGATCTGGATTCAAATCACAGTTCTGCCTCTTACTAGCTATAATGATGGTCAGGTCATAAGACCTTTTGAAAGCCTCAGTGCGTGCAACCCGTGAAATGGGGATACTGCCTACCATCCAGTGTCCTGAGGATTAATGATATAATACAGATATAAAGCACGTGGAACAGAATTTAGTATATAGGAGGTATTTTTTTTTTAAAAGTCTCTCTCCTTTTCTCCTAGTCTGTAAATTTGAATACAATATCTAAACCTCTGCTGGGCTTCTCTCACAACAGACATGTAAACGCCAACATATCAAAAATGAAATTATCTTCACTTCAAAATTCACATTTTCACCTTCTCTCCTTCTTATTTACTTCTGGTATGTCAGTCATCACAATGTGATCCCTCTACCTCCCTTTGTCTGGCTAACACCTATTTTTCCTTCAGTCTCAGGGAAGCCATCACAGAGGTCCCACAGACTAGGAGAAATCCGCCAGTCATGTCCACAAGCACAGTTCCCTCTACTCCTGCTTCTTGGATTTCACCACAATTTCAATTAAATATTTTTTTACTTAATGTCTTTCTTTTTGCTAGAATGCAGCTCACGAAGGTAGGGGCTATATCTATTTTGCTCACCTCTGTATCCCCAGCATTTATTAGCAAAAGGCTTAGCACATGGTAGGCACTCAAAATATCACATTTTACTTATATCTTTGTTTATTGGATACTGAGTTCCCTGAGGGTTCTTATCTTTTCCATGACCCTATTTTATCAATTCTAAAAGGCATATTTTTCACAATTTAATCTCTCTGACATCTGGACACATCTTATAGTTGAGTGTCTTACAATCTATTAGGCAGCTGGGGTTGACATATAGTTGAATTTAAATCTTCTATTGACATCTCCTGGTAAGACCAAAAAGCAGCCATCATAAAAACAATTTTGATTTGATAAAAATATTGGTTTAATACAATGCCTGGCACCACCGCTCGCTGATTTATTTAATAATTTGGCATCCTTTTCAACTCCTTCCTCGCCCCCAATATACATCAGTCATCAATTCTGTCATCTTAATATTTCTCGTGTCCATTCCCATCTTTTCATCTTCACTACCATGGCCTGGCCCTCACACTTTCATCCTTCAACTATTATAAGTGCCATCTAACTCGCTCTACAGCTTGAAGTTTTATCTCTTCCCCACCCAGTTCATCTTCCTCTAAAATGATCTAACAAAAATTTGATGTCACTTCCCTACTTAAAATCCTTCAATGAGTCCCCAAACACAGAAAGGTTTCTCATGTTTGATTTATGAGCTGGCCCAACTTAGTGATCTAGCCTCTTCTCTGGACATTCCCCCCAAAATCCTATATTTTGGCCTACTGACCTACACATTTTCATTTCTTTCAACACTCTACACTCATCCCGGCTCTTGCCTCCATAGGTGCTGTTATCCACAGTTATCCACTGTTCTAAGTACGAGCAATAACAGTGTGTTGAACAAAATGGGGCTTACTTCTAGTGTGTCTGACAGTGAACTAACATAGATCAATAAGAAAATGTCACCTACTATTAAGTGCCAGGAAGAAAAAGATGAGGATACCATGACAGTGAGACCCATGGGTTGCTTCTTTAATTGGCATAGTCAGGATAAGAATCTTTGTGGAGGTGACATTTTTTTTTTTTTTTTAAAGATGACCGGTAAGGGGATCTCAACCCTTGGCTTGGTGTTGTCAGCACCACGCTCAGCCAGTGAGCGAACCGGCCATCCCTATATAGGATCCAAACCCGTGGCCTTGGTGTTATCAGCACCGCACTCTACCGAGTGAGCCACTGGCCGGCCTGAGGAGGTGACATTTAGATACAAATTTGAATGACAAGAACCCAGCCATGTAAAAAGTTGAGAAAGTTAATTGTTTCCTTAGCTATATGCTCCTACCTCCACACGTCTCCTCCACAATGCCTCCTTTAGAATTATAGATCCTAGCTTAGCCATGTCCTCCTTCAGGAAGCATTTCTGAGCCTCAAAAACTGGGTCAGGTGCCCATCCTTATGTGGTCCCAAAGCACCAAGTTCTTATTTCTATGGAAGCACTTACATTGTGAGTACCTGTCAATCTTTCCTGTTTGCAATATCTCTTATTTATAAAACATTATGAATCAAGTACTCGAATGCAACCTGTAAATATCTTAAAGTGTGAAATACAAGGGAAGGAGTTCTTTTTCATATCTTTGCTTTCATAATAAGGAATAAATTTGGACAATGTATTTCGAATTGTAATACCCCTTTTCTGCAAGTAGACGAACGGAAACTAGATATTAACAGTCTTACTATATGATATTCAACTGCCCAGAAGTCTTCAGATGAACCCAGTGACAGAGTCCAGTGACCACCATTATGCCAGGCCCTCTTTCCCTGGCTCATTTTCCCTTCTGTTCTGTACTTCTTTTATTTTGTCTTTTTTACTGACTGGTAATGGGCTCGCAACCCTCGGTGTTGCGCCTGCACCGCGCTCAGCCAGTGAGCGGGAACCGGTCTCCACGTGGGATCCGAACCCTCGGCGGGAGCGCCGCCGCACTCCCAACCCAAGCGGCGCACTCTCCAGTGTGCCACCGGGCCGGCCCCTGTTCTGTACTTCTTGTATATGACTTTAAGCATATTTAATTACATTTATAATCTAGAGGGTACTTCAAATTCTTTGTGAAAAAATGAAATTAAAAGATAATACAAATCTTTCCATGAACTTTTTGAAGACCCCTCGTATAAGTACAGCATACTTTGACCTTCAGAACAATTCCTACAGCCGACATGGAGAAATTGACACCATACAGACAGCTGGGCAGCAACTAGAACTGCAGACACCACTCTGTGTGCAATGACTCAGCAGGCGGGTGCTAGAGTCTGTGTGCTGCAGGCCTGGGTTCAAACCCTGGTTCTGCCACTTAACTTGGTACATATGTTAGGAAGTTCCACGAGTTCATGTGATAACAGCTCCTACCTGAGGGAGTTCTCATAAGTTCTAAATGAGGAACTCCAGCCTTGCCTGATCTTATTCCAGAGGTCTAGATTTATATATCCATTTCTGCCTGGTTACTGGATGGGAATATCAAATTGAACATGTACCAAAAAGAACTTTTAATTCTTCCCCACAAACTTATTCATACACACTGCCCTGCATCCCGTTCTCAGTAAGCAGCAGCAGCCAGAAGTTATTCAGGCCAAAAGCCTAACGGTTCCCTTTGACTCCTTTTGCTCCCTCCCACCAAAGCCTCCTGTTCCCTACCCTGCCCTTCGTCTAAGCCATCAGGAAGTCCTGTTGACTCTAGCTGCACAGGTAGCTCGAATTCACCTTTCCTCCATCATGTCATCCTAGTTTAACCCAACCTGTTGTCTCTCTAGGACTTTGCTAAAATCCCCTTTAGATGGTCACCCTAATTCTACTCTTGTTAAATGAGATAATACAGGCAATGTACTTAGCAAAGTACTTGACAAAGTTCTCAATCCAGGCCAACTATTATTGTACAAATATTTACTGAGTACCTATTATGCATCAGGCGTAGTGCTCAGCACAGGGGAGACAGCAGTGAAAAAGGCCCTCCCATGGCAAGTGTAACAACCCAGTGCGATGAAGGTCATGGAAGGAGAAGTACTGGGTGTTCCTTACACCTACCTGGGTAGATTCCTACAGTAAATGACTTTAATCTTGAGTGGTTGAGAAAATAAGGAATGGAAGAAGGGGGAGAAGGAAAGCTATGGAAGCCTGCAGATGAGTGAGAATGTGGCACAACCAACATGGCTCAAGATCCAGATGGAGGATCATGAGAGCAGGCTGGGGGGCTAAGCAGGAAACATATCCTGCAGGGCCTTGTAAGCCGGAAGTTAACGGGAGGGAAAAATTAAGGAAGACCCCGGTTTCTGGCTTGGCCAACTGAGGTTATAATGGTGGGACACATTTAGGGGAATACTGCAGAAAGTACAGGTCGGGCATTTCAGACATTCTGAATTTGGGGAATCTGAAAGATAATGCAGCTGGAGAGGTCTAGTAGGCAACTGAATATAGAGCCTTGGAGTTCAGTAGTACAGTCTCAGCTGGGGACACAGATTTGGGTGTTGTCAAAACAAAGGGGGTGACAGAAATCGTAAGAATGGATAAGATCACCCAGGGCTGGTAAAAAGCACCTCACTAATTGACACTTCTTTTTTTCACAAGCATCAGCGTGAATCCATGACTTTAGACTACTGACATTTAACTTTCAAAACAATCATCTTTAGCTGTAAAGTAGCTGGGATCTGTAGCTGATGAGACTCCTGGTTCCATTCCTTGTGTGTAAACTACCACAATTGTTTGGCATACTACTACAAGAATAAAACATTTCAAATAAATGACGTTAGAACACTTTTGTGATCACAATTCATCATATTCAGCCATTAATTATTAAAAGTGGGTAAAGAGGAAGTATCACTTGTATAACCAGTCTTCCTGCAACCTTCTGGAAAGCAACATGCCCAAATCATGAAGGCTGGAGCTCTAGTATGAGAATTCAAATTCAGCTTCATGTAAGTGAAATTAGAAAAGTGGGCTGTGTAGTTAGTTTGCTTGACCTACTGTAGTGTGATAGTTAAATCCCAAAAGATGAGCTACCACAAGGTCTGATGTAAATAAAAGTTTTTGAGTATACAAGCCAGGAGGGAAAAAAAATTTTTAAAAAAAATCTTTTCCCCATTTCTCTTAAATTATAAGGGCAGATATTGGTACCAAGTACAATTCCATGAATGCTGAACCAGCTGAGTGAATAATCTCAATTCTCCAGAGCACAAGGCTGGACTCTGGCCCTGCATCAGCCGGCAGGTGGAACCACTGGGTGGGGGGGGTACTGCAAAGGGGAACCCTCGTCTGTTCTCACTGAGTGCCTTGTCTCCCACCTGTGATGCTGTGTAAGGGTGAGGCAGTAGAGGCCAGGCCAGATAAGTGGCAGCTACAAGGCAGAAAATACTGCTGGGGCCAATGCAGTTAAGGCAGCTGCAGGATTCCCAAATGCAAATTTCTCCTTCTGGCTACAGCTCGAAACCTGTGTAATGGGAGCCAGCTTATGCCTGGAACATATACAACTCTGCCACAAGAGAGGCTTATCCAGAGGAGTGTTCTAATTAGCAGCACAAGTCAATGCTCCTTTGGTTTCCTGAAGTCAGGGGCTGCCTCCAGATGTCCCATGTCTGCAAAGACTGAACCTCAGATGGGCAGAGTGTTCAGAAGCCCAGCTGGGTGAGAGAAGAGCTCATCCTTCATCTCACCTGAGTCACCGCTGGTATTTACATGTCACATCTGCTGAGGCCCCACAGGAAGGACACAATGGAGTCCTTGGGGAGGGGTGGCAGGAGTTCTGGCCCAGGCACTAGCAGGAGAAGTTCTGGCTCTGGCTCTACCCCATGTGGCTGGAGCTAAACAATTTAGCCCATCTGAACCTGTCTCACCATTGGAAAAGGACACTGTGTTGGATCACCTCATCACTCCTTCCACTCACACTTTTTGCACAATGAAGAAATGAGGTTGGTCTAAACATACAAAGCAAAATTCCTTTGGCCTTGCTTTCTGTGGGTGTCACAAAGGACAAGGAGCTATTGGAGGACCCCTATACACTAAAACTGTCCAGGGAGGCAGCCACCAGGTACATTAGATGAATGAACACTTGAAATGTGACTAGTGTGACTGAGACACTGAATTTTAAATTTTAATTTTAACCTATTTAAATTTAAAAGCTGATAACTGAGTCAATTTTTAGAAAACTTTCAAGTATGTTTGAAACAATTAGGGTATGTGAATCTACTTTTTCAGCTACAAGTTTTATGACATTTTAAATACAGATCAAGTATTTCCAATAAAAATTCTGCATCCAAATTGAGATGTGCTATGTGTGTAAAATACATACTGAAGTGTATTTGAAAGAGTCAGTTCCAAAAAAAGAATGTAAAATATCTCATTAATTTTTATACTGATTACATGTTGAAAAATAATTTTGGATATATTAAGTTAAATAAAATATACTAATAAAGTTAATTGTGTGGACTTTTTACTTTTTTAATGCATCTACTAGAAAATTTAAACATACATATGGCTTACATTTTATGTTTTTGTTGGACAGTGCAGCTCTAGAAAAACCTCTAAAATGTTAATGTTTTATCCTCCCACTGGTATCCCAGGGACTTTCTCTGCCTGGTCACTGCCACTCTTGACCTTGCCTCCTCTCTTGATGGTGCTGGAGCTAAAAGGCAGAGCAAAGCTTCAGACTCCTCTCCTTCCCACATGGTCACTGACTTTTTGATATTCACAACTCTAGGGTGATGACAAACCGAACATGAAATTTCCAAAGAAAGCATGTGACAAATTTACAAACACAGCTCTGGAATTTAGCAAAGAGGCAGAAGCAAAGAAAGATTGGGTGCAATAGTGTCTAGTGTCGCTATTCTCTGAGGCACCTGTAAGCTTTTAGTTGTAACCAACCTCTCAGCCCAGCAGTCTCCCCAGTGGAGAAAAGAAACAAAGTGTCTGGTCCCAAACATTTCCAGAAGGCAGCTTAGTCCCTATTCTGCTTGGCTCAAAATACTATACCACACCCCTACCTTTAAAAAAAAAAAATGTCTTTTTCATTATAAAATGACCAAAACCATATCACAGAAAATTTAGAAAATAAATAAGGAAACAGTATTATTGCTTTGTTGCAATCATTGTTAACATACTGGTGCATTTTCTTCTAGCTTTTTCTTCTACATATAAGGTTTCTTTTTGTCATAGTTGTAAGTCTAGTGAATGCACAATTTTGTATCCTGCTTTCTTAACATTTTATCATCAATGTCTTCTATATTAATACATGAGCAGAAATGCTTTGTGGGCAGAGAAAAGTTGCTAAGTTTAATGCTTATGGGTAAGAGCATTCTAGTTTAAGAATTTAGAAAAGCAGTTGCTAGTTTGGAAGCTCTTGTTAGTATAATTTATTTTCTCATTTTTGAGATAGGTAACCCACCAAGGGCAGTGTGGTGTGGTAGCCAAAGGCCAGCTCTGGAATTAGCCTGCTCTGTTTAAACTCTTGGCTCTGCTCTTTGCAACCTCTGTAAATTCAGGATATTTAGTAGCATTTTGGTGCCTCAGTTTTCTCATCCTCAACATGGGGATGATAGTTATAAAACCTACTACATAGTGCCAATGTGAGGAGTAAGTGTATATCACTTAGAATAGTGTCTGACAAAAGGGCCGGCCCATGGCTCACTCGGGAGAGTGTGGTGCTGATAACACCAAGGCCACAGGTTTGATCCCTATATAGGGATGATGGTTGGCTTGCTTGGGAGAGCGTGGTGCTGACAACACCAAGTGAAGGGTTAAGATCCCCTTACCGGTCATTTAAAAGAAAAAAAAAAATAGTGTCTGACACATAGCAAGTACTCAGTACATGTTAACTACAAGTTCATTCCAAGCCAGTTGTGAGACTGTGAGCCAGTCATTTAGCATCTTTGGGTCTGTGTTTGTTTATCTGTAAAATGTCTACATAATAATTAGAGCTACAATTTACTGATTGCTTATCGCCTGTGACAGGGCCCTGAGGTACTTATTTGTCCCATTTTACTGATGAGGAAACTGAGGCTCAGAAATTAAGTAACTTGCTCAAAAGTGACAGAGCCAATGAGGGGTGGAGCTGGCATTAGTGCGTAAATCCCTCTGATTCCAATCCCTGCATATGATCTCTCAGTCTTCCAGCCTTAACGTCTGGTTCTATGAACTTCAGAGAACAGTACTCTTCAGTTGGCTTTGGCTGCCAGTAGGCGGCTCCAAAAAACAACATTTTTAAATTAAAAAAAAAAAACAAAAACCCGCAACTTTGATGATCTAACTTCTAAATATGTGTACAGTTGTGGCTCCTTGACAATTTCAGAATATCAGGTGGCTAAACTGACACATTTTCACAGAAAAGCAGACTCAAAATGATCTTTCTCTTTATATCCCACTCTCTCTCATTAGTTTAGAAAAGCAAGTATACTGATTTAGGCAATTTAAAATCGATTTTGAACTGCAGAAAAACCAAGTCAAGAAAGTTATTTTTGCTTGGTCCACTTTCACCCAGTCTATTCAACCAGTTTACAAGGGAGGTTATTCCTGGGGGTATAGGGACGTTGGGGGTGGGGGGGGACACAACAGTGCCTGCCCTGAAGGCTGAACGACAGTGGACAAAGACAGAAAGGAGTTGTAATTCACAGCCTGTTAACCTTGAATTTTACAAGGGAGCAATCACAGAAAAGAACAAAAGATAGGACGAGAAAACAAGAGACCTTGGTCACAGACATTAGTAAGGTTCTGGTTCCAGGAAGGGACCTTTGAAAATTATGCTCCCGGTTCAGAACTATAGTGGCTGAGACTTAAAATCAAAAACTTCCCAGTTCTTTTTACATCAGCAAATGAAAAATGTTTTTCAATTACCAAGCAAGAGATTTCAGGATCGCAGGGCACTCATTATTACTTCTGTTCAATGACCCCAAAGTTTCACATTTCACACCCTTTTCCCAAAACTGCTTTGCACTCAGAAAAGGTTTTTTTTTTTTTTTTTTTTTTTTTTTAAAGCAAGGGATGCCAAAGTCCTCGGGAGTTACAGATGGAAAGGGGCTCGTCCTTCATAGACTCTAAATTGGAATTAACACACTGAGCAGATGTAATCAGGAAATACAGTACTATCAAAATGAAGAATCGCCCCGTAAAATTTATCTGAAACAGAAAACACCATTTCCTTTCAATTGGCTGTGTGGCCTTGAGTAAATTACTTATCCCTCTGTGCCTTGGGTTTCCTACCTATAAAATAACTAGGCCTTCTTCAAAAGGGTTATTATGAGGATCAACTGGAATAACGTATGTAAAACCCTTCTGCAATATACATGGCACAGACTAAGCGCTCAATAAGCGCAAGCGGCCAAAATGATTAGGGTTTAAATTACCACGAGCAAGTAAAGCGTCTTTCTGCAGGTGCAACCTCAAACAGTAACGTGGAAGATCAAGCCAGGGCAAGGAACAGGCAAAGCACAGGCGGACCCCAAGGCAGGGGCCGGCCTCGGCTAACGGACCAGGTCCCCGCAGCCTCATGGCCCCCCGGGCTACCTGCGCGACCCGGTGCCAGGAGGGCAAGCGAGGGGCGGACGAGGAGCGCAGGGCCAGGGCGGGTGGCGACGCACCGGGCCGCGAGGCCAGACGCCGGGCTCCGAGCGCGCAGCCCCATCCAGCGGCCGAGCGCAGGGCGAGGAGGAGGTTCTGCCCGGCCCGGAAAACAGGCCACGCTGGGGGGAGGAGGCAGAAACCAAACACCCAACCGCCGCCCAGCGCTGGGACTCAGCCCGGCCCG
>NW_007727769.1:45198-53929 GCF_000696425.1 Galeopterus variegatus | reverse complement strand
GGCCGCCCCGCCCCGCGGCCGCGCCAGGCCCGGCCCCACCAATCGGAGGCGCGGGGGCCCCGGGGCCGCCCTGCAAGAGGTTGTCACTAACGCACGTGACCTGGCGGCGAGCCGGGCGGCGCTCTCGACTCAGAAACATGCCCGGGCAACAAAAGTCCGGAGCCGAGAGCGGAGAGCGAGCCGAGCCGGAGGGAGGGAGAGAGGGGAGTGAGGCTGGGGGCGTGAGGCTGGGGGCCTGGCACCGCAGCCACCGGGGCGAGGACAGCGGGGGCCGGGAGCGGCCGGAGCGACGCAGGGGTGTGGGGAGGAACGGGAAGGGGGCGAGGGGCCCGTCCTCGCGGTCCCTTTGGCCCCGTGAGGAGTGGAGGGTTTGCGACACAAGGAACCCAGAACATTTTTTCCTGTGAGAGGAAAATTAAGGACGCTGATAAGTCACTACTGAGACTAATGACTGCTAGAACCCCATTCTGGCCGATGGAGGGGTAAACCCGCGCTGTAAGGCAGGCTCGCCCCTGGGCCTTCTTGGGATGGGAAGTCTGGACCCCAGGTGTACGGGAGGTGGGCCCACTCGACCCCCTCTCGACGACAAGAAGCCGAGTCCACCTGCTCAGGAAACTAACAGAGAGCTGACAACTTACCTATAGGCGCAGAATTCTGCCTATGGGCAAGGCAGAAGCAGGCAGAAGAGGCCATCAGCAGAGAGGTCAGGAGCCCCAGAACCCTTGGCTCTAGCAGACGAGAACCCCGCCCGAGAAAGACTTAGGACAGCTGCTGCTTCTCCGGGCTTTCATGTGACCCAAGGAGGTTGTGACCTCTATTCTGTTTACATACCTGCGAACAGTGGGCGTTCACACTGGGCCTACCAACTCACTGGGTTATTTATAAGGAGAAGACAGTGAAACAGTGGGCTTGCAAATGCTTTCCAAACCAAAGCCGTGTACACATATAAGTGGACTAATTGTGCCTAGCAAAGGCAAGGAAGTGATGTTGATGCATATCAATTCTCATGTGGTTCCCGTTTGGACTGAGATGCATTTCTCTGACCCAGGATGAAATTTATAGCAACATTTAAGAGCTATCTATATCATACATTACAGTACCTGAAAGACTCTCATATTCTGATCATCACCAGAGTACTGTGGTCGGTCCTTTTCCAACAATCTTGGTTTTAAAGGATGTGTTTAAAGTGCAGGGAATTGTCTGACACCCAGAAGTAATGATCAAAATATGGTCATTTGATCTTACCTTGGGAGGTAGTGCAAAGCTTTAACTTGTGGACTATGTAGTCACACAGAATTATTATGGTTTGGATTTTAGGTTTTGGCAAATCAGGCTTATCCACTTATTTTCTCTGAAATGTCATGTTTTGTTAGGAGCCCCACAATCTCTTGTTTCTCCTCGGGAATCCATGAAGAGACCATCTTCCCCTTTAGAACCAAGGTCTGATGACAATTATAAAGGTCTAATTTCCTAGAAGTCAAAAAGTTCAGCTTGATAAGGTCTATAATGGTTAAAGGCAACATGTGACAGCATGTAATACCTTGTTACCACAGAGAAGACTGTGAGGTAGATGATGTTTCCGAAGGTGGCCACAGCAGTACTCCTCCTCCTTCATCATTAAGTGGAGTCTGTTTTTCCTCCCTTTGAATCTGGGCTAGCCGTGTGACTGCTTTGACCAATAGAATGTAGTGAAAATATGTTCTAGGACTTCCAAGCCTGGACATTTAAGAAAACCTGACAGGGCCGGCCGTCTGGGCTAGCCGTGTGACTGCTTTGACCAATAGAATGTAGTGAAAATATGTTCTAGGACTTGCAAGCCTGGACATTTAAGAAAACCTGACAGGGCCGGCCATGGCTCACTCGGGAGAGGGCGGAGCTGGTAGCGCCTAGGCCGCGGGTTCGGGTCCTATATAGGGATGGCTGGTGCGCTCACTGGCTGAGCATGGTGCAGACCACACCATGCTGTGGGTTGCGATCACCTTACCAGTCAAAAAAAGAAAAAGAAAAGAAAAGAAAAAGAAAACCTGACAGCATGCACTCTGAAGAAAGCCAGACACCACAGTAAGGAGAAATCACCATACTGTGAGGAAGCCCAAGCTAGATGTGTGGAGAGCACACGTGGAAAGAGAGATGCCTGGCTGGCCCTCAGCCATTCAGCTCATCCCAGCTCAGGTACCAGACATAAGAGTGAAAAAGCCCTCTAGGAAGTTCCAGCCCCAGCAGACACCATATGGAAGAGAGATAAGCCACCCCACTGAGCCCTGCCAAATTGCATAATTGGGAACAAATAATGATTGCTGTTTTAAGGCACAAACTGTTGGAGTACTTTTTAAAGCAGCAATAGATAGCCAAAACACAAAGCTAAAAAACAGAAAGGGCCATCACACAGCAACCATCTCTAAACCCTACACAGTGGAGTTTTTGTGACAAAAATTTGTTATCTCAAGAGTCATTTGCTTTTTGTTTACTCTCTTGCTGATTTATAATCTTCCCACCTGGTGCTTGTTTAGACCAGTGATGTACCAAGGGGGGGTGCAGCACAGGAGAATCCTGCCTCTATGAGGAAGGAGTACTCATATTTTATGACTGACATTGTTTGGAACTGTTGGAGCATGATAATAGTAAAAAATAAACTGACTTTTAGTTTTACTATTGTTTTTAAATCCTCCACAGGCCAAAAAAAAAAAAAAATTCACTGCCTGTGGCCCACACCTAGGTGGATCATTCCAACTGCCTCCCTGCACAGTATGCCACTGGTTTATCTACATGCATGCAGTGAGACTCAGGAATCATGCCATCTCCACAGCGCAGAGCCACCTGAACACAACCAAACCGTCAAATCACACAACTGCGAACAGCCTCTCATCTGTTGGCTGACAAAGACCCAGCCAGGTTCTCCGCCTGGGCAGACCCAGTGAATTAAATCATCCTTTAATTCACAGGATGGTTCTTAGAGTGTTGCTATAGTACCCATTTCCAGGCTGACCCCCCTGCTGTGGGGGTGACCCTTTTCCCATCTGTCAGAGTCCCCCTGTCTATTTTCCATGGAGCTCAATACACTCCCTTATCTACCCTAACAAAAGGGATTTGGCCTCAAGTTTTGTTCTGAAGGATCACAGGGCAGGACCACATTTATGTCAACATCCACATACAATGCAGCTAATGTCCCTGCCTCCTGCTTACGAAAGAAGGCTGTGGCCAGTTGCATCGAGGCTGCTGAAGAATGCTGTTTCCTACCAAGCCACTCAAGGCAGCTCGGAATGCAAAGCAACAGTCATCCAGTCTGTACTGAGGAGAATCCCAAAGAGAAGTTCATTTAGGTAATTTTCAATCTATCTATCAACAAATAAGGGTCTTCTAGGTTTCTACCATTCACCCAGCATGTTGCCAAGTGTATGGGAAAGGCAGAAGAACTTTTTAAAATTGCATTTTAGAAGAACACTCACTTGGAATTCTGGTGAAATCTATTGTCCTAAGAGAAGGGAAGAAAAGGCCTGTCTGGGTTTCCAGAAAGCCTGGAATAAAAGGAAGCAAAAGATTCAGTGAACTCCATTTTCTGAAATACAAACAGAGAAGAGAAATCTAACTGGGCTGCCAGCTACCATCTCAGGAAGAAGTCAGGAATTATTCCAGGGCCATAAATGTAACAGCTTTTCAAGACCCTGCAAGCTTTGTGACTTCCATATACAGTCATGCATCACTTGACAGTGCGGAAACGTCCTGAGAAATACATCATTAGGCGGTTTTGTCATCATGTGAACATCATAGAGTGTACCTACGCAAACTTAGACAGCATAGCCTACTGCACACCTAGGCTAGATAGTGTAGCCACCATCGTACGTGCGGTCCGTTGTGGACCGAAATGTTATGCTGAGTATGACTGTATTAGTTTGTTTGTTTGACCCTATTTCCACATGGTGATTAGAAATAAAATCTTTAAAATAAAAAGGGTCCATGTACTAGCTGAGGCATCAGAAAGAGAAAGGAGGTGGCTCACCTCATCCAGCAGCCAGTGCTGCGGAGAAGATCCCTCAAGGGCCCTGAGGGCACCAGCTGGATTGTGATTGTTGATGATGGCCCCCAGGCCTAGAGTGCTTTCTCCAGTTTCTGTAAAGTCCCAGCATTAAAGGTTTTTATTTTCTGGGTGAATGAACAGATGAGAACCCAATTATTTAGAATCATATTAAAATTTATCCTTATGGCAGAGCAGAAAGCAAGGTCATCCCTTAATGCATACAGTCTAGATACGTGATATAGAATGTCCATCCATATAACACTCCAGCTCCAAAGAGTTATAAAGCTTGAAGAGACCCACCATGCGGGGCAGACCAGATCTGGTCCTAGGGCAATTGTCAGAGGTTAGCTGAGGTGTCTGAGCAAAGGTCTTTTATAGCTCCTGCTGCCGAAGCTGCCTCTTCACTCACACTGCTGCTTCTGGGCCACTGCCCAACAGTCCACGTGTGCCACGGGCAACCCAAGGTGGGGTCTGGAACCATAAATTGCTCTGTTATGAGGACAGCTTGAGTACAACATGTCTTGCTTCCCTTCTCAAAACGATGATGCAAACAATATATTGCTCCTTAGGTAAGTGAACTCTCAGGAGCTGTATCACCCATAACTCAGAATAAATTTAAAATGATAAGCAGCTGAATTTAATGGTTAAAAGTACTAGTTCTGGAATTGGACCTTAGTGTAAGCTGTATGATCTTGGGTTTGACCTCTCTTAGCCTCAGTTTCCTGATTATAAAAGGTGGTTCTGAGGATTAACTGAGACAATGCATGTAAAACATTTAATACAATGCTTGGCACTATAGTAAGAGGCCTATTAAAATGTTATAAGTGTAACCTGAGTGTACTAAGTTCTCCAACCTCATGAGTGCTATATGAGACGGGGGTCAAGGAAGGTCTCTCCAGGTGAGTTTTGAACCAACCCCTGAATGACATAAGGAGCAGGCAAGCTTGTAAAATTCCAAGCAGTGACTACTAGTAGAGGCAGAAGAAACAGTGACTGCAAAGGACCTCACCGCACCACAGGGGTACAGAGAGGACCAGCAGTATGGCTGGAAGGGCAGCAAGGGAAGAGGACCATGGAAGAAGATGAGGTCAGAAAGGTAGGCAAGGCCCAGGTCAGGATGGAACTTACAAACCAGAATAAGAAGTCTGGATTTCATTCAAAATGTGATGGGAAATGAGAGGATTCAATAATTTCAACTGAATCACCTTGGCTGATGTGTAGAAAACAGCCTGTAGGGGAACAAGACTGTAGGTGGGGAAATTTGACACAGTAATTCAGAGAAGGGAAGATGGGGTCTGAAGTAGGATGGCAATAGTAGAGGTGGAAATAAATGATTGAAATGAGGGTTTATTTTGAAGGTAGAGACAATGAAGCTGCTTATTGGGTTGGTGTCAGGTGTGAGGGAAAGAGAAAATCCAGGATGATGCTTGGGATTCTGACCTCACTGGGCAAATGATGATGCTATTAAAGAGAATGGAGAGAAACAGAAGAGAGGACAGGCGGACATGCTGGGCTTAAAATACTCCTTAGGTACCTGGGTAAAAACGTCCAAGACAATTGAATGTTTGAGTCTGGAGCTCAAGGAAGTGTGTGTGTGTGTGTGGGGGGGGGATGTAAAAGTGTGACTTATCAGCTTTCTAATAATATTTAAAGCCGTAGAATTGGATGGAATGATCTAGGAAGGGATTGTGGATGGAGAAGAGGGCTGAGGGCTGGGCCTAGGGCTCTCACATTTAGCAGAAAGAAGGATAAGGGATGTCCAGCCCAGAAGACGGAGAAGGAGCAGCCAGTGGGGTGAGAGAGAATAAGAGAGCCCAGTGGCCTGAATCCAAGTGCTGAACGTGCCTGCAGAAGGAGAGTGTGACCAGCTGTGGAGGAGCTAGACATGATGAGGACAACGAAGTGTCCTCTGGATCCAGCAAGATGGCAGTCAGAGGTGACCTCAACACAGGCAGTTCTGGGGGACTAGTGGGGGTTGGAATCTTGATGGAGTGGGTTAAAAAAAGAAAGGAAAATCGTAAGAAAGAGAGACTGGGAGGTGAGGAAGTGGAGATAAAAAGTCTAAATTATTCGTTTGCTAGGGCTACCATAACAAAGTACCACAGACTGGGTAACTTATATTCTCACAGTTCTGGAGGCTGGAAGGCCAAGATCAAGGTTTGGTTTCTCCTCAGGCCTTTCTCCTTGGCTTGTAGATGGCTGACTTCTCCCTGTGTCCTCATGTGGTCATCTGTTTGTGTCCTAATCTCCTCTTTTTATAAGAACACTGGTCATATTGGATTAGGGCCCACCTTTATGGCTTCATTTCACCTTAATTACTCTTTGAAGACCACATCTCCAAATACAGTCACATTCTGAAGTGCTAGTGGTTAGGGCTTCAACATATGAATTTGGGAGGGACACAATTCAGCCCATAACACCAAACAATTCTTTTTAAAGAGATTTTGCTGTAAAGGAGAGCAAAAAATTGAGGTGGAACTGGAGAGGATTAGGAAGCCAAGGGGGTCTGGTCTTAGGATGTTTACTATGGGAGAAATGACAACTACTGGCATTGCTGGTGAGAATGGTATGCTCGAGAAGCTGGAACTAGCTACCGGAGAGAGAGGGTTAATCGCAGCAGCAAAGCCCTTGAGTACCTGAGAAGGGACGGGATCAAGAGGTATTAAATGACTTACTTGGGCCACATAACTTTTGAGTGGTGGGGCTTGCACTTGACCGCAGGAGTTTTAACTCTGAGACTCTGAAGTTCTACCAAACTCCATTTCAACTCCTGTACTTGGGAGGAGCAATGACCGTAACAATCACCCTGGACATAAAGGAGGAAATACATTCACATATCAAGTTACAGCTGTCCTGGCTACCTCCATGCTATGTATTGAAGGCTTGCAGCAGGGCAAAGTAGGTCAGTGGGTTCATGGAAGGGGAGGAGGAGGACAAATAGACGAGGATCTATTTGCCTGATGAACTAACACACCCTCAGGATGTCCAGTTCCAAAGGTGGTTGAATATTGCGAACCCGTGACCCAGCTTGGCCTATTTGTTTGAACTGAACTTGGCTTCAGGTCCCCAACAGACATTTCAGATGGTTACATCATCAGCTTTTCATATGCAGATTGTATCCTCTGTCACCACACCAGGGGGCACTTGGCTTTGTGATTTTACTTCTACAAACTTTCTTATCTTAGCACTTGCATGTTGGAGTCCAGATGTTAAACAAATCAATCAATAAATAAACCTTGGCTTCACATTTTGTACAGACAAATTTAACTGACATATACAAACAAAGTCTCTTAGCTACTGCACAGCCTCTGTGTCACCAGGTCTCTGCCTGCAAATACTTCCTTTTTTTTTTATAACAGCTTTATTGAGATATGATTCACATGCCATACAATTCATCCACTTAAAATGTGTAATTCATTGGTTTTTAGTGTATCCATAGAGTTGCCAACACTTCCTTCTCGACACTACGGTTTTCACCTGAATAGTACACAGGTCAGACTCCCAACCTCAATCCAGCTCTGCTATTTTCGTCATGGCAATTTCCAAACCTGTAAAGGTTATCTGAAGGCAAATGCACATATGACTGGGACTTCCCTGGTGCTAGTTTGCAGCTGATGACTTGTCTTAAGTTCATCCAGTGAAAACTGCTCTATGTCTGTGATATATGGGCAACTGCTGTGGAATGAATCAACAAAGAATTGGGTGAGCAGGTTTTAACACAGTAAAGGATGGATGCCTTACTTGGTGCTCAGTCAATGGCATCTCTGTATTTTTTGTCCAAATGGCAGAACACTAAAGCCCTCACCCTCGCTTCACATCTTCTTACCAACCTGTCTGCTAAATGCTCCATTTCATTATCTTCCACAGTGTTTGTTTTGAAACTGTGTAAGTCCTCCTTCCTCTCATGGAAACCACCTGTAGCAGCAACTGCTGGAGCTGCTGCAAACATTTGTTTTTGATAACAGTGTATTTTGAACCTCTGTGGTTTCAATTTCTATTTTTGTCTCTTACTGTCAACTTTTCGATCTCTTCATACCTTTTACGGGTAGCTTTGCTTTTCCCAGGCATTTGCGCTCTGCCCAACACGTCAGCTACATAAACCGTGGCCAGACTATTGCAAGATTTCTCTCATTATTACTCCAGAAGATGTCTTGTGAAAGACCCAAACTCTGAGGATAGCACATGGACATTTTTGGCCTCATATTGATTATATGCAATCATCCCCAAACACTAGAAACTGTCAAGAGAATATCCCTTTTCTGAAATTTTGACCTACAGTACAGAGGAGCACAGTAAAATAAACCACTCGGTCCCAGTTAGAAAACTTTCTGTCTGTATTAATCAGGGTTCTCCACTGACACATAAAATTCACCACAGTCTTTCTAGTTTTATTTCATCCCTGAACTCTAGGCCTACCTCATACAGAGTTTCTCCTTCCTTAGCACCATCTACCATTTCATTCATTCCACAAGAACTTTTACCATTTCACAATCAGTACAATTGTCCAATGACTTACAATTTTCAATATGTTTTTTTAATTGAAACATAATTGATTATATATACATATTTGTGGGGTGTAGAGTTGAATATAAATAACTGTGTTCAATGCGTGATGATCAAATCAAGATAATTAGCATATTCGTCATTACAAAATATAATCATTCTTTGTGTCCATTAACCAATTTCTCACTAACCCCTCTCCCCATTTCCCATCTC
>NW_007727769.1:26930-44777 GCF_000696425.1 Galeopterus variegatus | reverse complement strand
ATTTTCAATATGTTTTTTTAATTGAAACATAATTGATTATATATACATATTTGTGGGGTGCAGAGTTGAATATAAATACCTGTGTTCAATGCATGATGATCAAATCAAGATAATTAGCATATTCATCATTACAAAATATAATCATTCTTTGTGTCCATTAACCAATTTCTCACTAACCCCTCTCCCCATTTCCCATCTCTAGTAATCACAGTTCTGTTCTTTCCTGAAAGTTCCATGTATTATTGTGATACGTTCTTTCTTTTCTTTCTTTCATTCTCATTTATTTATTAGTACCCACTTATAAGTAAAGACGTGATATTTCTCTTTCTGTGACTGGTTTATTTCACTTATAATTTTCTCCAAGTTCATATATGCTGCTGCAAATGGGAGAATTTCATTCTCTCTTATGGCTGTGTAGTATTCCATTGTGTATATATACCACATTTTCCTTATCAAGTCATCCATTGATGGACATTTAGGTTGGTTCCATATCTTGGCTGTTATAAACAGAGCTGCAGTAAATATGGGATTGCAATATCTCTTTGACATGATGATTTCCATTCCTTTAGGTGTATACCCAGCAGTAGGATTGCTGGATCATATGGTAATTCTATCTGTAGTTGTTTGGGAAACCTCTATACTATTTTCCATAATGGCTGTACTAATTTACAGTCCCACCAACAGTGTAGGAGGGTTCCCCTTTCTCTGCATCCTCACCAGTATTTGTTATTCTCTGTCTTTTTGATAATGGCCAGTCTAACTGGGGTGTGATGGTTTTGATTTGCATTTCCCTGATGATTAGTGATGTTGAGCAGTTTTTCATGTACCTGTTGGCCATTAGTTTCAATATGTTTTCATCCACATTATTTAAATTGGTCCTCACAACAATTCAGAGAAGAAAGTCATGGCAACCATTATTATTTCATTTGTAGATCAGAAAACTAAGGTCTCCTAGTTGGCAAGTAACAAAACTTGTAGTAAAGAAATGAGTGATTTAAATTCTAGTCCAGAACTTTTTCCTACTGTAATAGTAGCCATCATATATAGGTATTGTTCTCCAATTTCAGCTCCAATTTCAATCAGAATCTCCTGAGGGTTTGTTACAACACAGATTGCTGAGACCTACCCCTGGCATTTCTCATTCAGTAGGTCTACAATTTTCTCATTCACACCCACGCTTCTCCACTTCCTCCCTTGCCTTTCCTTCTCAGCTCCTCTTGTAGCAGGGGATGGGCATGTGACATAGCTCTGGCCAATGAGATGTCAGCAGAAGTCTTCTGGGAAAGTCTGAGCTTTCCTGGTGAAAAGGGACAGAACTGGCCCTTCTTCCTGGAACATGTGTGCGATGCTCAGAGGTGCGGCAGCCACCTTATGACCAACACAGTAAAACGGAGAGAACAGAAAGACAGGAAGAGGCTGGGTCTCTGACGGCCCTAGGTTCCTTTCCTCCAGACTTCTTTTTGTGTGAGAAAAGTAAATTCTGGTTATTTAAGACATTGTAGCTGGGCTGTTACTTGCAGCCAAATGCATCTCTCCTGGATACAGAGAGAAAGAAGGCTTGTAAAGAATGGTACATGACTGCCCAGGGGACTGCATGAGAAATGGCATTTAACAAGCATTTTTGAGGCCCTATTCTGTAGCTGACATTGTGCTAAGTGAATGAAGCAGAATTCCTGCCCCCAGTGTTCATAGTCAAGGTGAAAAGATCACCATGTAAACACACGAATAATAATACGTTGTGACAAGCACAGAGTGATACACAAAATGCTGTGGAACTCCAGAGAAGGAACCCTACTTCAGGAGGTCAGGGAACAATCCCAGGAGGTGACACATGAACAAGGTCTTGCAGGATAAATAAAGCTCTGTCAGGCAGTGAAGAGAAGCAAAGCTTTCTGTGCTTGTGTCCCTTCTCTCCTCTATCCTTGGCGGCCAGAGACTGGCCCAGCTGGGGGTATTTTGGGACCAGGGCTGTAGCAGAACTTCTAACTAGACAATCAATAGAAGATTCCAAAATCCAAACTGCTGCCAAAGCCAACTGCAGGAAACTCAAAGTCCAAAGAACCATGAGGGAAGTTGTGGGGTTGGCAAAAAATCCTGACAGCAGGTCTAGAGGGCCGGATATCTGGAGCTGAAAGACAAGAGCAAGAGAGCAGAGGGCACCGGGAGGGCAGGGCAGTAGCCTGAGGAGACTGGTGGAGGCCTGCTTCCCTAGCAGGCAAGGACTCAGTGCTCAAGCTCTGCAGTTGGATAAATACCCGCATTTCGTTATCTTACCATTCAACTTCATTTTCACTCTCAGCCCCCATCCAGTTAGGCCTGTGGGAAATTCAGTCTTAGTCCTTCCTGGGGCTTCTCCCTGCACCCAGGGCTGTGCTAAAATCCTGTTGTCTTAGCCTGCAGAATCCCATCGGTCCTCTGCACTGCTGTTTCTGTGACACAGGAACCCTGGCTGTGAGATCCCATCTCCCTGATGTATCATGGGCATTTCCACCAAGCTCCTGATACATCTTCTGGCGCTTCCAGAAAGCAGGGCACAGGCAGGTCCCTGCTGCTGGTGGGACCCAGAGACCTCTCTTTCCCCTCCCCAGGCCCAGCATCTCTTCTTGGTCTGGGGGAAATCCCTCCTTCTAGTACTGTTTCCATCAGAGACACTCACCTCGAGCTCTATTCACTTCCATGGGCCTAGGGCTTGGGAAGTACAAGCCAGAAAAGGAAGAGTCTGCAGCCGACTCTGCTGTCCACCTGCCCAACCTCCCCTGAGACTAAGAACAGATCCTTGTAGAATGAGGAGAGGAAAAAGGGAAAATGCAAGAAGAAAACAAAGGAAACTTTCCAACAATTATTGGGCCACATATTGATGAAGATGGTGTGGTTAAAGGACTGGGGGCAGGACACACACATTCCAACAGGTATAAAGACGGTTAGGAAGGGGGCAGATATGTTGGAGAATGGTGACTCCCCGGGGAGTGAGAAGCCAGAGGCTAGAGGGGACGTGACAGGACAGCCTTAGATGACCACTTGGAGGATGTGGATTTTATTCTGTAGACAACAGAAGTCAGAAAAGGCCAATAAGCTATGTTGAGACATAATCTTGTTTTACTTTTTTCTTTTTTTTTTTTTTTTAAGGGAGAAACTCTGGTAGAAGGGTGAGAGCTTAAGTTGTGAGGAGCCTTAAGCCAGACAAGGGCTAATAAGGTTTAAACCGGGAAGGAGCAATGGAGATAGAAAAGCACAGTCACAGTTCTGAGATAAAATCCAACAAAATTTGGGCGCTCATTGGTTATGAGGAAATGATGATGAATGACAGAAAGATGGAACTTGAAGATGATTTCTAGCTTGGAAGAAGGGGTAGTTGGTAAAACCATTTACCTGAGGGTGAAAAGACAGAAGAAGCGGACATGGACAGAGGATGGGGACAGGTGAAGGGGAGGGGAGAGAACTAAATGTATTTTCTCTGGTTGTGTGTCAGGCACTGTTATACATATATTTTTATCATAAAACCTTTATGAAGTAGTAGTATTATGCTCATTTCTCAGGTAAAAAAACTAAGGCTCAGAGACATTGTTGCTCACCCATGGTTACTCAGAAAGTAATAGTCAGGATTGGAAACTACATCTATTTGTCTTCACAGTACATGCTTTCCCCCCAATATGCTTCTAAAGTGCCATCCAGTTTGGCACATTATGAGTCACTTGGGACTCTAAGCCTGGAGCTTGGGAGATAGGCAGGAGGTGCAGGCATTGATTTGGGAGTCCTTATTATGCAGATGGTTCCTGAATCATAGGAGCAGATAAGGTCACCTGGGGAAAGTGTGTGGCATGAAAAGAGAAGACGACAGACCATGGGGAACATCCCGTTTAAGGGTAATGTCGGTTAAATTTATCCAAAGCTACACATAACAGAAAAGGCAAGGAACAACATTAGGGTTGTTTTCTCTCATCACAGAGTGCAGAGGTGGGATTTTCAGGGGTAGGATGTTGGCTTCATTGCAGACCCAGGTCCTCTCTTCTTCTTCTTCCATACTTTGAGTGTTCCATCGTCAGATTTGTGTCAATTTCACTAAAATGGCACTTTAGGTCTCACCATCCTATTTCAGGCAACAGGAAAGAGGAAGAGGCCAAAGAAAAAAAGTATCTCCCAGCCAACTGAGCCTGCTTTTAAGGAAGTTTTTCCAAATACACCTGCTGCATAACTTCTGCTTCCACTGGCCAGAGCTTAGTTCTGTCTTCAAAGGAGGCTGAAATGTAGTTCTTTAGCTAGTCCCCTCACTGCACCAACTAAATCAGGTTCTCTTGGGAGGGAATGAACGAGAATGGAAACTGGGTAGCCCACTGTAATCTCTGCCATGGGGGGTAAGCAGAGGAAAGAAAAGTTAAAGAACGCTCAGAGAGAGAGAAAGAGGGGAGAGAAGGATGTTGTGAAAACTGAAATAGTTAGGATGTTTTTAGTTTCAAGTTATTGAAAATCCAGTGCAAACTAGTTTAAACTGTGGAGTATACTAACATTTATAAAGCAAATGTATTTCACAGGACCTAGTTTTCAAAGCCCTGTAGTTTCAGGTATAACCTAACTTTTAAAAATTACATATGGAAATGTTAAACTTGCAAAAGACAGGAAACTTTCCCCAGGCTAAAGTCTCTGATGTAGATAAAGAATTGTAACACAGCAAAATTGCAGGCTCAAGGACAGATGCCCTTGGAGCAGGTTAACCTAAAGTTACTTTATTGTTACGTAAACATACTGAGGAAACTGCTGTAGGAAAACACAGTATTTGCTAAGAACAAGCTTTTGTTGGTGGATTGACTTAACCTTTCGCAAAATGCATTATAGAATGTCACCTTGTTATTTCACTGATGTTACCAGCTTCTATTGTTAAACTATACTTAGCCATAACTCCACCTATGTTACTTTTCTGTAACTTTCTGGCCTGGAGAATAAATACTGAGAAAGAACCCCAGTCCAGGGTTAATTTTCCGAGGAGGAATGCCTCTCTCTTGAGGGTTCCAGGAAATTAACCCCTTCAGGGTTTCTCACTGCTCAGAAGAAATGGGCTCTGAGTAATCCTTTGTATCTCCATCACCCAGGGGGAGAGAGGTGACAAAAATAGTGCAACATTAAACTTTGCCCTAGTAACCAAAAAAAAAAAAATTATAAGTAGGGCAGGTGTGTTCATTGGGGCTCCAGCTTTGCAACTGTGCTGTTTTTTGGGGTCTGCCCCTCTGTGTTGGCCTTGTATTCAGGCTGGCTTCAAAAATAGTAATAAAGAGGCTGAAGTAGGTTCAGGACTCACGTATGCTCACCACACCATAAAGAGCAAGACAGATCATGTTCCTACAAAAAAGCTGCTTCATAGCAACTTCCTGAAATTCATTTGTTCATTCATTCAAAACCATCCCTGAATACCTGTTCTAGGTGCTAGAGATAATGTGAAAAAGACAAACAGGGATTCTGCCTTATAGGACCTTGTTTTAGTCATCTATTGTTGCACAAAAAATTATCCCAAAACTCAGAGGCTTAAAGCAACAAACTTTTATTTCACAGTTTCTGTGGGTCAGGAATCTGGGCATAGCTCAGACAGGTGCCTCTCACTTGCAGTTACTCATAAGACTGCAATCAAGCTATCAGCCAGGGCTACAGTCATCTAAGGATGACTGGAGGAGGAGATCCCCTGACTCACTCATGTGACTGTTGGCAGGAGATGTCAGTTCACTACAATGTGGGCTTCTGCATTGAGCTGGGGTGGGTGTGGACAGGAGCAGACAGAAGTCAGTCTTTCTGTAAGGTAATCTCAGAAGTGACATTCCAATACTCTGCCATATTTTATTTGTTTTGAAGTACATCACTAAGTGCAGCCCACACTCAAGGGGAGGGGATGAATACCAGGAGGTATGGACTGTGGGGAACCTCTCTGAGGCTGCCTGCCACAGAGCTATGTTCTAGTCACTGCAGACAGACAAAAAGCAACCAGATGTATCACATGTCAGGTGGTGATAAGTGCTATGAAGAAAAAGAAAGCAGAGTAAGACAAGGCCTTTCTCATGAAATGACATTTGGTAGAGTCTGAAGCAGATGAGGCAGAAAGCCATGCGGGTATCTGCGGAGCAGCATCCCAACTTGACGGAAGAGCAGGTGAGGGCTCCCTGAGGCAGGAGCATACTTGGTGTCTTCAGTGAGTCACACACCAGTGTGGCTGGAGCCAAGTGGGCAAGGGAAGACATCAAGTTAGAGAGGTAGGCTGAGATTACACAGATCATGTTGAGACTTAGACAAAATGGTAAAGATTTTACTGGACGGTTCCGAGCAGTGGTGTGACCTGATCTGCCTTCCTTTTAAATTCTGTGGTGTGGGGAATAGATAGTATAAGGGCCAAGACTGAAAACAGGGAAACCAGTTGTGATTCTACTGCGGTGGCTCAGGTGAGTGATGGTGAAGTCTTGGACTAGGTGGTATTGGTGGAATGGGGGAAGTGATTGGATTCCAGATATATTTGGTAAGATTTGCTGACAGATTAGATTTAGGCCATGATGGAGAGGAGTCAAAGATGACTCCAAGGCCTTTAGAATGAGCATCTCTGAGGCTGAGTTTGCTGGAATGGAGAGGACGAGTGTCAGAGAGGAAATCAAGAATTTGACTTTGGTCTATTGGCCATGTTAGGTTTGAGACACCTGTCAGTCAGCCAAGTGGAGATGCTGCAGAGGAGGTTAGAGTCTGGAGCTCAAGGGAGAGGTCCAGGCTGGCAATGGAAATTGGGGAATCATCAGATCGAGTTGTCATTTAAAGCCACAGTTGTAGATGAGATGAATTGCCTAGGGAATAAGTACTAATGGAGAAGAGAAGGACTTGGGACTGAGCCCTGGAGCACTGGGAACCTCTGGAAATGGGAGGATGATGAGGATCTGGCAAAGGGGACTGAGAGGGAGCAACCAATGAGAAGGAGCAAATGACTCTGGGGAGACAACCACCAAAGTCCACCTAGGAGAGCGAGGAGAGAATGTTCTCAACCTTTCAGATGCTTCCAAGGGTCAGGTGGGACTGCTGGATTTGAAAAGGCATCAGAAAGCCATGAATACCTTAGAGAGAGCAGCTTGCAAAGAGTCCTAGGGTCAGTGTTGCTTTGCCTCCCACAGATTTGTCATCCCTTTTCCCCTGGGTGATGGAGCCACCAAAGACTACTCAAAGCCCATCTCTGCTGAGCAGTAAGAAGCCCCAAAAAAGGAGTTAATCTCCCAGAACCCTCAAGAGCAGGGCATTCCTTCCATTTGGGAAATTAACCCCGAATTGGGGTTCTCTTCCCGTATTTATTCTCCAGACCAGGAAGTTACAGGAAGAGAACATAGGTGGGATTTTGCTAAGTACATTTTAACAAGTTTAACAATAGAAGCTGGTAACATTTAGTACGGTGACATTCCATAATGCAATTAAGTTGATCCACCAACAAAAGCTTGACCATAGCAAACATTCTCCTCCCACAGCAATTTCCCAGTATCTTTACATATCAATCAGTAACATGTCTGTCTTTGAGCCAGCAACCTTGCTGTGTTACGGTTCCTTATCTTACAACAGAGACTATATAGCCTAGGGAAAATTTCCTATCCTCTGCAACGTCAATATTTGAAACTGCAAGGCTTTGGAAAACCAATCCCTGTGAAGTACATTTGCTTTATGCATACTCTACAGGTCAGCAGCAGGATGATGTTGGATTTTGGAGGGAGTGGAGTGAAGAAAGAGACCTAGTAGGTATGGGCCTCCCTTTCTAGAATTTCAAAGTTAGAAACAATAAAAGCACAAGGGAAAACAGTAAGTTATAAAAAATAGAAAATATCTATACCAGTAAACAAACACTACAACATTAAAACACAGACTCAGAAAGAGGGAAATTGTTTTCAGTAAGTATGACAAGGGTTAGGATCTTTATAATGGAAAAAATCTCATGCAAATTGATAAGAAAAATACTAAGACCCTAATAGGAAATTGACAAAGGACACAAACAGACAGTTCACAGAGAAGGAAATACAACTAGTAAACAAAGATTAAGAGAACTGTTTGGCACCATTAGCAAGGAAAGAAATACAGATTAAAACCACAAGATGACATGTTTTCAACTATCAAATTAGTAAAAAGCTGCTTATACCCTATAACGCAGTAATTCCAGTTCAGGAAATCCTAAGAAACTAAGCCAAAATGCAGATGAAAGAGCTGCCCACAATTTTATTTATAACAGTTAATAACAGAAAATAATCCAAATGCTAAATACCAAGAGACTGGCTTGGAATATTACAGCATATTCACTATTCACACAGTAGAATATTAATCAACCACATACACTTAAAAAAATGTTTGGGAAGAATTTATGGTAATTTATAGGAAAATGCCTATATCATGTTAATCAAGAAAAAAAGAGCAAAATTGTAAATTGCATATACCTTATATTCTCGTCCATGGGAAAAATATTTAGAGAAAAAGGGAAACCCACCAAAATGTTCCCTCAGGGTCACACGGGAAGACTGGCTACCAGTCCTTCCAGCAGCACACCTTTGTTGAGCTCTGCGCCGGTCTCTCTATGCTAAGAAGGAATACAAAGGTAATTCAGAAAGTTCTATCCTCGAGGAGTTTGAGCCTAACTAAAATTTGAAAAACTGTTCTGTGGGAGTATATAATAAAGTTTCAAAATCTATAAACATAATTGCAATCCAAAATTCCACAGCAGAAATGAGTGCAAATGCAAGGTGAACATCTGTTGCACAGCCAGGGTGCCCTGCACAGAGGCTGACGGGATTGCAGGGTGGACTTAGCTGTCGGTTGGGAGATTCCGGTGCTGGAGTTAAGAAGGTCCTGACTCCAAAGGAATAAAGTCAAGGTGTAGCTAATGGAATTGGTAGGACGAAGCTGATACTCCCAAACAATATTTGTCACCTAACTTCCTGCTATACGTGCATTGGTGCCACTGTGCCCCCACCCAGCCTTTGCTCAGAACCACCAGAGAGACTACAGGTGGATGGGCACACTCCTCCAGCCCACCTCTTAGGCAAAGACTAGCTTGGCGGTTTCTGCTGTGGTGCCTGGGTCGGGCTGGTGGGAATGCCTCTGTTTGGGGGCTTTTTATGGATTGGGATGACAGAGAACCACACCTTATATTTCTATAGTCCTTTATGTATATTTCACATAGATATTTAAAGATTATGACTCACCTGCAAACTGAAGAATAGTGTAGTTTGTGAAATCAACCAACTGCATTATTCATTTTCTGGCAGTATCACCTCCACCTTGCTTCCTTCACCTATCAAATTGTAGCTATTTGACAAATGCTAAGTAAGAAAAACAATGGTTCTGACAGCTTCAGGGAAAAGACTCTCCTAGAAAGATGCTTTCTGAGAAGTTCAAAAAGATTATTCTTTAAGATTAAATCTTTCAGTCAATGGCATAGTGAGACAGATTTGGAGAGCAAAGAATAGAAACAACGTGATCTTTAAAATAGATCAAAGAGGTCAACCTAAAGGAAAATGAGTTGCTGATTGTAAAAATAAGTGCAATTTAAAGATTCATTTCTTAAGAGGAACCTCAATAATTACCATATAATTAGGACAGTAATGTCTAAAGACAAACTATCTGGGTTCAAGTCCTGGCTCTGCCACTTACTAGCTGTGTGACCTTGAGCAAGTTACTTAATTTCATTGCATCTCTTTTTTTTCTTGTCTATAAAATGGGGATTATGACAGGAGCTACTTTATAAGGGTCTTATGAGAACTAAATGAGTTATTGTTTGTAAACATCTCTGAACAATACCTGGACCATAATTCCCGTTATGTAAGTGCTTGTTAAATACATTAATAAAACTAAAGGCTAATTTTTCTTGCTATCACTGATTAATAAAGCAATCATCATCAGTAAAATGAGCACATAAACTAGTTTTGTGACAATATAATAAAGTATTCATTTATGTTTCTTTTTTCCATAGGGTCCTTCCCTCCCCCTTTCAAGCAGGTGGCTGTGCTCTCTTGTGCCTGTGGCCTGAGGGATGCTTGTGGGCAGGAAGCCCATAGGAGCAGAGGGTACCTGATGCCAGTGGCTCTTTCAGTCTTTTATGAAAGCCTGAGCCCATTGAAGTGAAAGGTGATGTAGAGTGTCTCAGGAGAGGTGGAGGTGAATGAGGTCTGTGGGTGCAAGAAGAGGGGGCAGAGGAGGAGAGTCTCCCTGAGAAGGGCAGGGAGCAGCAGGCCTATGAGGCTAGGAGCTGGGGGTCCTGGGCAGGGCCCCAAGTGGGTGGCATGACATCAGGGCAATGGCTGTGTGGGATGCTGAGGAAGGCAGCACCCATCTTCCCATGCTTCAAGTTGCCCAGAAGCAAGGTGCACCAGACTCCTAGGACCCCTGGGGTTTTGGACTAGGAAGATGTCAGCCTTGACCATGAGAGGTCTCAGATCAGCGCAGCACCGACCACAGAAATATAATATGAGCCACATTTGTAATTTAAATTTTCTAGCTGCTAGAACTTAGTAGCCACATTAAAAACTATCAAAGGATACAGGTGAAATTAATTTTAATATATTTTATTTATATCTAAAATACTATTGTTTAGACATGTAATCAATATAAACATATTACTGATATATTTTACTTTTTCTCAATACTAAGTCTATGAAATCCAGTATGTATTTTATACTTACAACACATCTCAGTTAGGGTTGGCCACATTTCAAGTACTCAATAGCCACATGTGGCTTGGGCTACTGTCTTGGATGGCCCAGGGGTTCTCTTGTTTTCCTGGTTCCACATAAGCTTCCTGGATTCTAGAATGACCCTAACAGGGAAAGAAGACCCCAAGCCATTCACAGAACAAATATTTATGGAATGCCTATTACATGCTCTGTCCACGGTTCCCAAAATGTGTGTTGAGGCTGCAGTGAACTCACAGGAGCTTCAAGGGATATTTTACATTTTTGAGGGAAACATCTGTTGGACACAACATGAACTACTGGCTCAAGGTGGTTCACAGTTTCAACATTAGATTGCACTACATTTCTCTTTGTTTGTGGCCACTGGCCAGGAGGGGGATCGAACCCTAGACCTAGGTGTTAGCAGCACCATGCTCTAACCAATTGAACCAAACAGCCAGCCTACATTGCTCTTTGGATGCCACCAGCTACTGTGATAAAAAAAGCAAGTACTGCAGGGAAATCAGCATGCAACAGGAAACAAGGGTGGCAATGTTCAATCTAATTCCAATAGGTGCACATGTCTCACTGGGAAGTAACTGGTGGTTAAGAATAAAATGAAAATATTTTTCTTTCAATTTGTGGGTTTTCCATTATCCAGCTTAATCTTTATTCCTATACTGGGAGGTGGGTAATATTACTGCCGGGGTGGACACTGAGTCTCTGAACGCTAAAGACGTTTGCCTCAAGTGTTGATCTGAGATTCAAATCGAAGGCATTCTAGGCCCCAAATGAGTAAGCAGGTGGCAGTCAGGAAGTCAAACCCAGGTCTGTCTGGCTTTGAAACACCAGCTCCTCGCTGTTACCTTTTCCAGCCTTCCAAGGTAATGACTGGGGTAGCTTGCACTAAGTCCTATGTTCGCCAGCCCCAGCTGTGTCAGCTGAATGCTGAGGTGCCCCTGGGACAGAACAAGCCCTTCTCTGCCCTCCCATAGCTGCTGGGGCCAGGCAGAGACAAGAGAGCAGGGTGGGTGGGATGGAGGGCCCCCTTTCATTCACACCCCACAGGTGGCTTTCTTGAGTCTGTTTTTCCCTTTATTTTTATTTTTTATTTTATACATTTTTAGCTTATAACCAACAGAAATTTATTTCTTATACTTCTGGAGGCTGGGAAGTTCAAGGTCAAGGCACCAGAAAATTCAGTGTCTGGTGAGGGCCTGTTTCCTGGTTCATACATAAAGCTGTCTAGCTGTGTCTTCAAATGTTTTTCCCTTTAAAGGTGTACTAATTGCTCATTTTAGCCAGGTTTTCTCTTCCTAGGAGGGAGGTGGGAGAAGAGAAAAGAAAAGATAAAGGTACAATGAGATGTATACTGAACTATTCCTTCTTCAAAGTTCCAGGTGTGCCTCCCAGACCCTAAGTTCAAATCCTGCTAAGGCTCAGGCAGAGGGGAGCCAGAGCAGCCAGAAAGAGCACATTTGCAGAGCTCCAATGGTCTGCAGCTGCTGGCCTCCCAAAAACTATTTTTTGTTGCTCTTGTCGGCTAAACTGTTGTTATGCTCCTCTTTTAACTATATTTACAGGATCTAGGATTGGAATTAGAGACAAAGAGGATGGGAGGACAGTGTGAGGAAAGGGGCTGAATGAACGCTGGGAAGTGAGGCATCTGAAGAGACTGCCTCAAGGTCATGTCCAGTCTGACATTGAGATCATTACTGATTTTCTTCTGTCCACAATTATATATATGAGGGTACTTCAAAATGTTTGTGGAAAAATGGAATTAAAAGGTAAAATGAATCTTTTCATGAATTTTTGAAGACTCCTCGTATTTTATTTTCAGTATCTTTTGCTGGTTGTTTCTAATGATCACATGCTGATGTTTTAGTCTCCTGTACTCATTTCATGGATGTGATCCCCTACTTTAGTCCTCTGAGCACCAGAAATTAACCTTGGCTGCACATTGGAATCACCTGGGAAGTTTGGAGAATGATGTTTGGAGAATGATGGTCACCAGGGGCTGGGGAGGTGGGAAAAGGGGAGTTGTTTAATGGGTACAGTTTCAGTTTGCAAGATGAAAAAGTTCTGGAGATATGCTTCATAACAATGTGAATATACTAAATGTTACTGAACTGTACTTGAAAATGCTTAAGATGGTAAATTTTAAGTTATGTGCTTTTTACCACAATAAAACTGAGCCCTTAACCTGTGAGGTCTGCTCTCCTTCCAGGTACCTAGTGTCAGAACTGAATTGTAGACACCCACTTGGTGCCCAGAGAGTTGGAGAACTGGTTGGTGTGGGAAAAAAACCCCAACACATTTTGCGTCCAAAGTGTTGAATGTAGTACAGAAAAATAGCGTCTGTTTCCTATTTAAGCTCCCAGGTGATTTCAGCATGCCGCTGAGACTGAAACCCACCCCATTTGAGGCTCTGAAATCACCTCTTTTCAAGTCTTCATTGTTCTGGTAACTCTGTTTTCTCAGGTGCAGGTTCCTCTTTCTGTTGAGATTTTCTCTTTTTGATGGTGTTGGCCTTTCTCAGAGGCTGGCTGAGCTCCCCTTCTGCCACCTGGGCTATCCCTCTGCCTACACCTTGCTTCCCAGGTGGTCAGGCCGCACTAGGTCCCACGTGGAGGTTAGGAGATGGGGCACCCTGGCTTCTTCTGTGCTTTCCCGTCTCCTCACTTCCTTGAGGAGTGCTATTGAGCCTTTACGGAGAGGGCCTTCCCTCGTGGTCCTTCATACCTCTCCCTCTTTTCTCCTTTCTCCCTTCCCTCCCCTCCCCTTCCCTCCGCCCTTCCTTCTTTCCTTCCTTCTTTCTTTTTCTCTTTCCTTTTTGTATCCTTTTAAAATCTCTTCTCAGGGTTGTAGGAAGGAGGGGAAGATTTCAGCATGAGTTTAGTTCATACTCTTGAAATCTGGGGATTTTACTTTTAAACTTTATACACTTATTTTGCTGCAAATGTATTATTTTTAGAATTTTTTTTTTTTTTAAAGATGACTGGTAAGGGGATCTTAACCCTTGCCTTGGTGTTGTCAGCACCATGCTCACCCAGTGAGCCACAGGCTACCTCTTTTTTTATAATAATCTTTTAAATATTTTTATGAAAAGCAGTTGTATTCATAAAGTCTATGTAATAACCTGGAGCAATGTTTATGATATAATGCTAAGGAAAAAGGTAGAAATGTGTGCCAGAGGATCACAACAGTGTAGACAAGACCATAACAAAAATGAGCGTTATCCATAAAAGACAGACTAGAAGGAAATACGTAAGAAACAGTGGTTATACTTCCAAAATGAGACTGTGGATAAGTCTTTTGTTATTCACATATTTTTATATTACATATATATATATATATATTTAAAGGGCTTATTCTCCTTTTATGATGGGTGGGATATTGAAGCACTCATGTTAAATAAGTTTAGTCAACTGCAGATGTTACCCATCATAACCAATAGTTTGTGGGAGACACCCAGTCTCAAAGGAGCTGACTGAGGTGTACCCTGAGGAGGGTGTGACTGGAATGTGGTTACTGTTAAAAGAAAATAAAATTGTCAACTGTCCTTTAATGAATCAGGCATGAAGTGATATTGAGTGGACATTGGTTTACTGCCATTCCCCCTTTTTTCCAGCAACAGTGCCTTTTATTTGTTTGGGCATCTCCCCTTCAACAACCATGAATTATCTGAGGCTCCACCCTTCGCTCAAGAGGAATGGCACATGACCCAGGCCCATGCCAGCCAGCATATCACATTCCTCTTGCCTCATGATTAATTTGATGGTGAGCAAGTAATTGAAGTCAGTTAAATTGAAGCCACCACAAAGAAGCTCTTCCCCACCCCCTGCCATGTTGTATTTGAACCTTGATGTACTTGAACTTGAACCTCAATGGCTACAGCTCCATTTGGAGCCTGAGAATTAAGTGACACGTGGAAGGGAGCAAACCATTTGAACCCCAATTTGGCCATGGTGAAGCCAGGTCTGCTCTTAGATTTTTTAGCTTTGTGAGCCAACACGTTTCCTAAACCAGGTTGAGTTGGGTTTTTACACACAACCAAAATAGTTCTACAAACTGTGCTTATAGAGATTTGCTTTAAAAGGAGGCTGGAGAGAAAGAATTTGTTGCCTTTTACCCAGTGCTTTCCTGAGAGAGCTAGTTTCATCCAAGAAACTTGTAGGGAAAACAGAATGCTCTGGCATATTTCAAAATGGTTCCTTTTCCTCTCCCCTGATGGAAGCACATGGTAATTCACTGTGAGAACCTGGTTGACCTCCTGGAGGTAAAACTCACATAAATGTGGGGTCCCCTCACGACTGGGTTTCTCTAGAGTTTTTAACTCTTAGGCTCATCCACACTGAGTCTCCAGCAGTTCGTCACTTACAGTTCAGGTTTTCCTACCTGGCACTGGTTCCCAAGGGAGTTTCCATTCAAGTTTCTGCTCTGGCAAGCTGTGTGTTTACCTGCTCATCTCTCCAAACTTGGGGCAGCAGTTTGCTTTGTGTCCTCATCTGTCTTATACATCCAAAAAGAATTGTTGATTTTTCAGTCAGTTTAACTTTTTACTTGCTGTTGGGATGGAGTAGTGACTTACATGAGGAACTGGAAACCAGAAGTCCTTTCCCAATAAGTTTTTAATTTTATTAAACATACACAAAAGTGGAGTAGTGTAATAAATCCCAATGTACCCATTACCTAGGTTTAACAATTATTAACATTTCGCTAATTTTGAGAAGCAGCTTAAAAATCCATAGAGACCAGTGCTTAATAGTTAAAAGAATTGGAAAGAGTTAAAACAGTCATTCAAGTAAGTTCGGAGATGAAAAGAACTGCTTTTAAGTAAATTACCTAAATTATTTGGGCAATAACTTTTTTTAGAATAGTGAAAATACAGTGTAAAACAAAAAGCAGGTAATGTTAACCATTTTGGTAGCTCTTTTGTGTAATATAACTTTACTTAAATTCCTCCAAATGCTACATGAGTATACGAATACTATACAAACATATACTCATACTATGTGAAGAGAAACCTGTTTTCTATTATATTTCCTTCTGCAGCTCAGAGGTCAAGATAGTCCAACTCCATTCACCAGACTTGTCGAGCCCGTGGAGAGTTCCTTTGTGCTATGGGAGACCAGAGAAAGAGTCGCAAAGTTTGGCCACAATTCTTTGGAAGGCTTTATTGGGAAAGTTGTATTTGAGTGGCATCTTTATGAGTAGATTCTATGTCTAAAAAAAGATGTGGAAGGGGACAGAATTCCAGGCTGAGGGAACTGCATGTACAAAGACAGGATGTGAGAAGGTGCAGGGTGAGTTTGCAGGTGTGGTTATATAATAGTGTTTGTGATGGGAAGGTAATTTAGAAGCTGGATGAATCTTAAAGATGACATCATGGAGTAGAGGTTCTGTTGGCAGACAGACTTCTCTGGTTACCTATTGCCTGAGGTGACAGTGCTGGTTGCCAACCCAAGAGTCATTCCCAGTGCATTTTCCTTACTGGTTGAGCTGCCTCTCTCTCTAAAGGCTAGAAGTGCTAGATACTCATTTGCCAGTCTCTCTTGCAGCGAGGGCATGGTCATGTGATCCAACCCTGGCCGAAGGGACCTGAAGGGAAATCTGCAGGGAGACGTCTGGAAAGAGATTTCCTCCCCAATAAAAAAAAAGATTCTAAAGCGAAAACGTTTTTTGCCCTTGAACGCAGCTGAGTGACAGTGTGAGCTCTGGAGATGGGGCAGCCATCTTGTGACCATGAGGATACAAGCTGATGATGTAAAAAAAGATTCTAAAGCGAAAACGTTTTTTGCCCTTGAACGCAGCTGAGTTACAGTGTGAGCTCTGGAGATGGGGCAGCCATCTTGTGACCATGAGGATACAAGCTGATGATGAAAGCCAAGATGCTGAGGATGGCAGAGGACAAGACAGAAAGTGCTTTAGTACTCGATGACATCATTATACCACTCTACATATGCCATGCTACGTTTGGAACTTCATGTTGTGTAAAATGATGCATTTTTTTAATTGTTTAAGCATGTTGATTTGCCTTATCCCTGGGTTAATATCAGCTTAGAAAGTACAAAAGCAAAAAAAAAATTTTTTTTCTACCTAGACTATTTCCCCTTTGCAGCCTTTTCATATTTTTTTAAATTAAATATTTAGAACATACAAGATGTATATTAAGTGTATTTTATATAATTTTATATAATTCTGTATTTTTGAAAAACCTCATGCTCAGCAAATCATGCATAACAGGGGTTATGGGAAAAATAAGGTTAGGGACAGACCACTCAAAACCTTAAGAAGTATAAACAGAGCCCTCATAAAAACAACAATTGTCCTAATAAAAATCCTGGCACAGTTTGCTATCCATGGCTTTTGCAGCTGATTACATGACCAGGCCCTCCTTTGCAGCCTATATCCTGGTGCTCCTGTTTCCTCCTTAGAGGTGAGGGTCTTTCAGGTAACTTGCTTTTATTTATTTATTTAGATTTAATTTTATTTTATCAGTATACAATGTGATTGATAACTGTGGCCCATTACCAAAACCTCCCTACCCCTTCCCTCCCTCCCCCCCAACAACCTTGTATCTGTTCACTTGTTGTAACAACTTCAAGGAATTGTAATTGTTGTGTCTTCTTCCCTCCCCCTCCAGTTTATTTGTGTATTTATTTATTTATTTTTAGCTCCCACAAATAAGTGAGAACATGTGATATTTCTCTTTCTGTGCCTGACTCATTTCACTTAATATAATTTTCTCTAGATCCATCCATGTTGTTGTAAATGGCAGTATTTTGTTCTTTATTAGCAGAGTAGTATTCCATTGTGTAGATGTACCACAGTTTCCGTATCCACTCATCTGATGATGGACATTTGGGCTGGTTCTAACTCTTAGGTATTGTAAAGAGTGCTGTAATGAACACTGAAAAACAGGTATACCTTTGACTTGATGATTTCCATTCCTCTGGGTATATTCCCAGCAGTGGGATAGCTGGGTCATATGGCAGATCTATCAGTAATTGTTTGAGGAAACTTCGTACCATTTTCCATAGAGGCTGCACTATTCTGCAGTCCCACCAACAATGTATGAGAGTTCCTTTTTCACTGCAACCTCACCAGCATTTATCATTCTCAGTCTTTTGGATATTAGCCATCCTAACTGGGTTGAGATGGTATCTCAGTGTGGTTTTGATTTGCATTTCCC
>NW_007727769.1:5594-25743 GCF_000696425.1 Galeopterus variegatus | reverse complement strand
CTGTTAATCGTTTCTTTTGCTGTGCAGAAGCTTTTTAGTTTGATATAATCCCACATGTTTATTTTTCCTTTGGTTGCATATACACCCTGAAACAACAAAACTTCTTCAAGAAAACATAAGAGAAAAACTCCAGGAAGTGGGTCTGGGCACAGACTTCATGAATACGACCCCAAAAGCACAGGCAACCAAAGGAAACTTGCTTTTAATAGAGACTGTTTACACCAAAATTAAAAACACAATCTAGAGGTAGCTTTCTTAAATCATTTTATTTAAACATAAGGAGAAATGTCTTCATAATTTCTCATCTGAACTCTCAACTTCTTCAGATAGCTTAATATAGTGAAAAACATAGAGGTTTTTGAAGCCACTAAACCAGCCACTATGTCCACTAAAGGAAGATACTTCTGTGGGGCTTTCAGCCTTTCCCTTAGGGTCCTCAAAGACAATGAAGGCCTTCTCTTTGTGGGAAAGCTTGTTCTGAAAAATCACATATGAGCCAATTTGGTTTCTGTGGTTTATACCATTTCCCAATTCACCTGTTACATGTGAGCCAGTTAGCATTAAAAGAACACCAGTGTGGTTAAAATGGTAAACTTTATGATTTTATGTTACACATATTTTATATATATATATATATATGAACTAACTGGGCACATGAAACAAACAAAAAATTGAGGAGCTACACTTGATCTTAGCCAAAAGGCCGAGAAGCAATGGAAAAAAATTAAGACCTAAAAGAGCTCCTGTGCATGTGGGTTATATCTACCTATATTTATGTTATTAGTCATTCAAACTGAAAAATTTCAAAAAAAAAAAAAGGTCACCATCATGGAAGGATAGTGCTACCAACACTGGTGTATCCACCACTTAGCTTCAGAAATAAAACTTTACTAATATCGTTGAATTCCCTTGTCTGTTTCTCCCTGAGTGCGTTGCTTTGTCAACCAGAAGTAATAACTATCCAGGACTTTTTGTTTATCATTCCCATGGGTTTCTTTCTGGGTTTTCTGAATTTGGATATATCCCTAGAGACATACAGTTTTAAAATTTTAAGCCAATGCAATTGTACTATCTATATTATTCTGTAACTTTTGTTGACTTCTTGGTTCGTCCACTCTTACAGGTGCCCTGGTTCACCCTCTTCTCCCAAATCAGCAGTGCAGTTCTCCCCAGTACTTTATTAGCACGTCTTCATGTCCCTTCAGAAATCAGGGTGGTGACACAAACACACATATACATGCACCCTTCTTTCTGCTCCCTTGGAGTTCCCTCCCCTAACAGAGGCCCACTGTTTACAAGTACTTATTTGTGGGGCTCAGTATGTCCCCAGCCACAACAGAGCATTACCTTAGAATAGGAGCTAACATGCATTGGAATCAGAATGTGTTTAGAATTACATCTTAGTGCACTTAAATATGTGTAAGAGGAGCAGCCACGAATGACTGGAACAGTCGGGGCTGGTAGATCTGCCCAGTTTTAGGCTGGTTGGTAACTGGGGTCCTGGAATAAGAAGCCCCTCCCCTCCAGTGAAGAGAGGAAAGCTGAAGACAAAAAGAGAAAGCAAGAAATGCACTGCAAAAAACTCACTGAGGTTGCGACCTCAACATAGCATTTTGCGTAATAAGTTCTGACAATGTTTTCTTGTTTATATCAGCTTCCTTCTCTTAGCCTCTCTTGGCTTACTAGACTGGTATTTAATTTCAGTGCTTCTAAGTTAATTTATTCAACTTTATTATCCTTACTATAGTGGCTTCCACTAGGAATCCCCTCTACCCCCCAAGGGTCTCATCTAAGTATATAAAACCACTAGGGAGACAAGAGTAATCAGGATGAATTTCATAACATTTTCATGTGGCCTGTGGATTCTGGAGCCTATGCTTTGGCAAATGAAGCTGAACTGTGGTGGTTGTTGACCTCCAATGTACTATTTTTTTTTTCTCTCTCTCTCTCTCAGCTCCCAGGCTCACTCTAATGACCTGTGACTTGTATACAGAGAACAGAGAAGAGAGACATAGAATTAGAGAATTGGGAAGGGGCAACAGTGAGGGCTATGTTCTACAAATAACCATTTCTATTGAGTTCTTTTTCACCCTTGAAATTCTTTTTTCCCTCAACAGCGGGAAAAACTCTCACATAGCAACAGCAGATCATAAGAAAGCAGCCTAATCTTTGCTGCATTTGCATTTCTTAGTTTTGTTCCCTATTGCAAAATTTCTTAGGCAAACATGTTTTGAAAATAGAAATGAACATGTACTTTCAAACTGTGGGACCTAGTAGACTTAATAGAATGAGCCCTGGATTAGGAGCCAGGAGACCTGATTTTGTATGGTCCCAACCCAACCATTTATTTGCTTTAGTTTCTTCACTTATAAAATGAAATCACTATCTACTGATGAATGAACAAACAAAATGTGATATTTACACAGAATGGAATATTATTCAGCCCTTAAAAGGAATAAAGTCCTGATACATGCTACAACATGGATGAGCATTAAAGACATTATGCTACATGACAACCTACAGACTGGGAGAAAATATTTGCAAACTGTGCATCCAACAGAGGATTAATATCCAGAATATTCAAAGAACTCAAACATCTTAACAGTAATGAAACAAGTAACTCAATTAAAAATGGGCAAAGGAGCTGAATAGACATTTCTCAAAGGAATATGTACAAATGGCCAACAGACATGTAAAAAAAAGTTCAACATCACTAATCATCAGGGAAATGCAAATCAAAACCACATTGAGATATAATCTCACCCCAGCTAGACTGGCTATTACCAAAAAGAGAATAACAAATGCTGGTGTGGATGTGGAGAAAAGGGAACCCTCCTACACTGTTGCTGGGACTATAAAACACTGCAGCAATTATGGAAAACAGTATAGAAGTTCCTCAAACAACTACAGATAGAACTGCCATATGATCCAGCAATCCCTCTGCTGTGTATATACCCAAAGGAATGTAAATCATCATGTCAAAGGGATACTTGTACTCCCACGTTTATTTACAACAGCTGTATTTACAATAGCCAAGAATTGGAACCAACCTAAATGTCCGTTGCGGGACGACTGGATAAGGAAAATGTGTTATGTATATTCCATGGAATACAACTCTGCCATAAAAAAGAATGAAATGTTGCCATTTTCAGCAACATGGATGAGCCTGGAGAAAATGATGTTAAGTGAAATAAGCCAGGCACAGAAAGAGAAATACCACAAGTCCTTATTCATAAGTGGGAGATAAAATAAAGAAAGAAAAGAAAGAAAGAGAGAGAGAGAGAGAAAAAGAAAGAATCACAATAATATAGTGAACTTTCAAAAGAAAAGAGAACAGAACTGTGATTATTAGAGATGGGAAAGGGGGAAGGAGAGGGGGTTAGCGAGAAATTAGTTAAAGGTCACAAAGATTGGTTACGTTTTGTAACCATGAATATACTAATTATCCTGATTTGATCACCACATTTTGTACACATGTATTGATATTCAAATCTGCACCATAGAAATATATATAATCAATTATGGGTTTTTTTTTTTTTTTTTCCTTTTTGTCTTTTTTCATGACCGGCAATGGGATCGCAACCCTTGGTGTTGCGCCCACACCTCGCTCAGCCAGTGAGCGGCCGGTCTGTATGTGGGATCCGAACCCTCGGCGGGAGCGCCGCCGCGCTCCCAAGCGGCGCACTGTAGCAGTGCGCCACCGGGCCGGCCCTCAATTATGTTTTAATAAAAAAGACTTTATGCTAAGTCAAAGAAGCCAGATGCAAAAGACACATATTACATGATTCCATTTATATGAAATGCATAAAATAGCTAAATCTAAGTATAGAAAATATATTAGTAGATCAACTAATGGGCACGGGGTTTCTATCTGGGGTGACAAAAATATTCTAAAATTGATTATGGCTGTATTCAAAACTCTGTAAATATAATAAAAATAATTGAATTCTACTGAATTGTATGGTATGTGAATTACATCTCAATAAAGATGAAAAGAAAGAAGAAAATGGAACCGTGATTTCTACCTAGCTCAGATATCTTTTGAGGTTCAAATGAGTTGTTTTTGCAAATAAAAAAACCATTTTGAACTATACAATGATAATTATTTTTAGACCTTGTTATTTCTTTAAGTTAGAGGCTGATATATTAAAGGAGTTTTCCAGTGATATTTGGTGTTTCTATAGACCAGAGATACAGAGCTGCTTACAGCTCTGTGAATGAAGGTCAGGCAAGAAGGAGCTGCTGAAAGTTCATGAGGGTGGTGAGGGGAGGGAATGATAGCTGGATCGTAAGATCATTGAGGTCAGGAATTGTTTCTGTCTTGTTCTCTTTTGTAATCCCAGTGCATTGTACAATATCTGGTTCAATAAATGTGAATAAATGAGGAATATTTGAATGAATGGTCCAACTGATAAAGCTGAGGGTTACTGAATGAAAACAATGAGACACTTCCACCCAGCCAATAAACCATCTTCCCAGCCAACCAAACGCAGGTACTTGCTTTGATGTTGACAGTGGTCTGGGGTTTTGGTGTTTTATACTTATTGTATTGCTAAGGGAGTGCTAATTCTCTTCAAGTGTTGCAGGTCACAATGGTTCTTATTTCTCCTGAAGATTACAAAGAGGGAAAGTTTTAATCTGTAAAGACTTCATCAGTATCATGGCTGAGATTCACTCTATCTTATTCTGTTAGTTGGGTTGAGCCAAACAGGGAGTTGGCCTCCAAAACAAAGACACCATAAAGCCTGGTCTAGTAAGGCTGGAAGCACTGTGGGACTGTGGGACAAGTTGAGAGATCTGCTTTGGGGTAAGACAAGGGCAAGATATGGTGGTTTGGAATGAGGACAACACTTTCGTGTGGTCCCGTCATTGTAGGTCACTGTGATGGGTACAGGAGTCACAAGCCTTGGGGAGAAGCAACTACTCTGTATATCTCCATTTTTAACAGTTGGGAAAAGACTTGTGGGTTTGGGCCCAAGTTGACTCAGGACAAACCAGTGCCACTTATAGCTGAAAAACTGAAATCAAGGAGGAGAGTAATCCAAGGGCAGAACATTCCACTTCCTGCTATGAGTTCTTGAGATTCCCTGATCTCTTTTCACTAAGCTTTTTTTCCCCTTTCTTTTTAAATCCCTATCATATAAAGAACTCTAACTGGAACCCCTCTGAAGGACCACTCAGGTCTTATACTCATATGTAAGTAACAGCCATAAAAATGTGGTTGAAGAACTTTAGGATCTAGACTACTTAGAGCCACAGCTACTTTGTTCAAGGCCTGGAAATTTCCATTTAAAAAATAAATCTGGATTAAGAGACATTTCCTCATGACAGAGAAAAAAAGGTCACAATTGGTTAAGAAAAGATCTAGAACACCCCAGGTGAGCTTGAACCAGTGTAACTTAACTGAGTTGCCAAAGTCTCCTTTCAGATGGATGTTCTCCAGATTTCCCTGTTTATGTTCAAACAGTAAGTCTTTCCTGTTCAGGAGACCTGGCAGCAGTGATGGCAGAGGCCTTATCCAGGAAGCAACCTTTCTTCACCTTTTATTTTCCTGCCTGTACCTCTAGTCACTTACTCAGACAACATGTCTTGGAGCTACATAGCACTAAACTCTAAACTTCAAAAGCCTCACCAGTAAACTACTTGCCTAAGGGAACTGTATGTACCACATAAAGTAGATCATCTTTCCATCCCCTCCTCTTATTTCTCCCCAAACTGACATCTGAAAAGCCAGGAAGCCAATAAAGGAACAGATAAACACACATGAACTGCCAGCAAAACCAGCTCACTTAATAACAGATATCTCCTAGTCTCTAGCTCATTGTATTTGATAAATGCCTTCAAATGTGTTTGGCTATGACTTTTGATTATTCTGCCATTGATGTCATTTCTGTTAGTTCATAAATCTGAATACCAAGGGCCCATGTTTGCTCAGGGGACAGCTAGAGTATATTGCAGCATGGACTTCCGAGTCATGCAGAGCTAGGCTGGAATGAAGCTCCTGTTTATCAGCTGTGTAAGCTGGTAAACTGGGCAGGTGACTTAGTCTTTCTAATCTTTATCTGTAAAATGGGGATAATATTACTTGCCTCAGATTTGCTGTAAGGATCTAATGAGATTGTGTATACAAATGAGAACCTGATCTAGAATAAACCCATCCCTGTTCCTTTCTACACCTTTCTCTCTAGATAACCAATTCTATTTGTTTCTTATCCCACCAGAGTTTCTTTAATGCAAATATAAGCAAGTTTAAAAAATACATATGTATATTTTTCTTTGGCCTCCTTGCTTACGTAAAACGAGCATACAACTGTTCTGTACTTTTTTTTCTCTACTTACTCTATTTTGGAAATCATTCCATATCAGTATAAGAAGAGCATTCTCATTGGTTTTTGTTTGTTTGTATTGTTTTGTTTTTGAGCATGATATTGCATCGTGTGGCTATAGCACAGTTTACTTAACTATCCTTTAATGGAAGACACTTGGATTATTTCCAAACTTTTCCTATAACAAATAAGGCTGCACTGAATATCCTTATACATTGTGTCATTTTGCATGTGTGTGAGTATATCTAAAGGGTTTCTGCCTTTGAAAATTTTTAAAACAACTCTATTGACATAAAATGTACTGCATTTATAAATTCAATAATTTTTGCCAAATTGCCCTCCAAAGGGGTTTGTGCCGTTTTGTACTCCCCAGCGACGTATAACGGTGTGCACTTCTCTTAGAAGTGGGTACTTCCAGAAGTGAGGATTGGAGGGCCCAGAGAGGATTTGAATTTTTTTCTTTGAAAATACTATATGTTAAAAAGTTTACATTTATTCATATAGTAAAGTATTTTAAGCAGTGGAAATACATATATGGTAAGAATTTAAAGTTCTCCTTGGCCAACATTCTTTTCTACCCTCCAAGCAATCCCATCCCCTCCCATGTTGTGAATTGTTTGGTGTGTTAATTAACAATTGTCAGATCCAATGGCCATGTCTTAGTTCCCATCCTCCTTGAGATCTCTAAAGATCTCTTTCCCAAGATTCTCTCTTCCTTTGTCTTCCATGAGACATTCTTCTGGTTCTCTCATATTTCTCTGATCCTTCACCATCTTCTCTGGCTTCTCTTTCTTCTCTTGCATTGAAAAACAGGCCTAATAACAGGCAATATTTATTGGATGCTGGTGATGCACAAGAACAACAGAACCCCGCACCACAAGGAGCTTAAGGTCTTGGGGGTGTGGCAGACTGTTTGTGAAGGTGGCTGCAACAATTCCTCCCGTCTCTGTAAGTGTGCTAGTTTGCTAAGGCTGCCATAACAAAATAACACAGTTTGGGTGACTTAAATAACAGAAACTTATTTTCTCACAATTCTGGAGGCTAGAAGTCCCAGATCGTGGTGTTGACAGTGTTGGTGTCTTTTGCAGTCTTTCCCCGTGGCTTGTACATGACTGTCTTCTCCTCCCTATGTCTTCACTTGGCCTTCCCTCTGTACCTGTCAACGTCCACCCTCATGAGCTTATTTTTAACTCAATCACTCTTTAAAGACCTTATCTGCAAGTAGACTGTATCTGACAGGACATCTTGAGGTACTGAAGGTTAAGACATCAATAAATGAATCTGGGGAGACACAGTCAGCCCTTAATAGTAAGCGTGCCCTTTACAGTGTGACTTTGCTGCCCTTCCCATCAAGGGGTATAAATTGTTTCTTCACTTCCTAAGTCTAGGCTGGCCTTGTGATTTAATTCAACCAATAGAAAGTGGCAGCAGTGATGTACAGCTTCCAAGACTAGGTTGTAAGAAGCCTTGCAGTTTCTACTTATGCTCTCTTGGAATGCTGCCCTGATACCTCCACGTAAGGATGTTGGTCTGGCCTCCTGGAGGATAAGTGGGCACGTGGAAGAGAATCAATGCACCCAAGCCAGCACTAACTGCCAGACATTTGAACAAGTTCACCAGGGACATCCAACCCGTTCCTACCATCATCTGGTGGCAATTGCATGAGTGAGCCCAGACAAGACCCACTGAAGAAGTGCCCATCCAGCCCATAGAATAATGAGAAATAATACACGGTTGTTGTTATATTGTTATAAGCCCTATTTTTGCATAGCAACAGTTCATTGATACTGGAGGAGCTATAGAAATTAAACAACTACAAGTGTGATGAGTTTTATAAAAGGAAAAATACAGGCAAATAGTAAAAGCCAAACTAGTGTGGGAAGGGAAGATTCAAGAAGGCTTCCTGGGAAAGTGATGTTTAAGTTGAGATGTTTATGATGAATAGAAGCAGTGAGGAAAAGTAAAGGGAGTGCAGGATGGAAGGAGAAGACACAGATCAGAATCTATTTAAACACTCACTCATGAAGGAATGTTTCCCTGCCCCATTGATATTAGGCTTGGCCATGTGATCTGCTTTAATCAATGGCATGTGGGTAGTATTGGCATTGCACAGTTCTGATCCTAGGCCTTAAGAGGCAGTGTATGATTCTACTCGCTTTTCCAGGAACTCCCAACTTCTGCCCCAAGAAGAACATTCCCAGGTTGCCCAATGGTTCCAGAAGAATGGAAGGTACATGGAAGAGAGCTGAACCAAACCCACAGTGTGGAGCTGAGCCCAGCCTGGATCAGCTAAATCCTAGCTGACCTGCAGAAGCATGTGCAAGAAGTAAATACTTACTGTATGCACTGAGATTTTGTGGTTGGCTGTTTTGCAGCACTAACTGACTAATAGGATCATTGGCGTTCTAGACAGAGGGAACAGCAAGTGCAAAAGCCCCAAGGCAAAAGAGCATGGTATATTTGAAAAGCCAGAACTGACCAGCATGGCATGAACCTAATGAGTAGTAGAAAAACCGGCTCACCTGGAGACTGGGGAAGATCAGCAGAAGCACGTCATTCAGTGTCTTGCAGGCCACATTAAGAATGATGGACTTTATTCTATGTGAAGTGGTGCAGCCACTATGGAAAACAGTATGGAGGCTCCTGAAAAAATTAAATCACAGCTCTCCCATATAATACAGCAATCCCCCTTTTGGATATATATCCAAAAAGAATTCAAAGCAGGATCTTGAAGAGATATTCACACACTTGTGTTCATTGCAACACTATTCACAATAACCAAGTAGAAACAACCCAAATGTTCATCAGCAGATGAACAGATAAAGAAAATGTGGTATATACATGCAATGGAATATTATGCAGCCTTAAAAAGGAGATCCTGTCAAATGCTACAACATGGATGAACCTCAAGGACATTATGCTAAGTGAAAGAAACCATTCATAAAAGGACAAATACTGTGATTCACTCATATGAGGTATCTAAAGTAGTCAAAAATCATAGAAACAGGAAGTAGAAAAATGGTTGCCAAGGGCTGGGGGAAAAGTGGGGGGAGGAATTAGTGCTTAAAGGGCACAGAGTTTCAGTTTTGCCAAATGAAATGATTCTGGAGATTGGTTGCACAACAATGTGAATATGCTTAACACTACTGAACTGTACACTTAGAAATGGTGAAGGTGGGGCCGGCCCCGTGGCTCACTCAGGAGAGTGTGGCGCTGATAGCTCCAGAGGCCACGGATTCGGATCCTATATAGGGATGGCCCATGCGCTCACTGACTGAGCGTGGTGAGGACGATACCAAGCCAAGGGTTGCGATCCCCTTACAGGTCACAAAAAAAAAATAATAATAATAATAAAAGAAATGGTGAAGGTGGTAAACTTAATGTTATGTGTTTGTACCACAATTAAAAATAAAATTAAACTTGGAAAAGAAAGGGAAAAGAATGGCAGATTTTAATTCTAAAAGCAGTGGGAAACCATTTAAGGGTTTTAAGCAGGGCAGTGACCTGCTCTATACACTTGCCTACAAGAACTCATCCACCTTTCCAGTTCCAGCTGTCACGTCTACTCTCAAATTTTGATCTCTGGACCTGACTTCTCTCCAGCGTTCCAGGCTACACCACTAACTCCCTTTGAATTGTCTCTTTCTAAATGGTCAAAACAATGCATCGCATTAACACATCGCATTAAATTAATCTGAGCCTGGGCCAGGCACTCTAAATTCAAGAGTCTCCTGACAAACAAACACAGCAACCAGCCACACTGCAGAGAAACGAATGCTGCTGTCTTTTTCTGGAAATGCCCTCTCTTCTCAGCCCCTCCTATGCCCAGAAACCAGATCAAGAATTACACACTTTCTCTAAGATACTCTCTTAGGTATTCCCAGAGTGAATCATGCCCTCCATACTATATTTGAGACTGTTATTACTATTGGGCTGTCTGTAATTATATTTTCATATATTTTACTAATTTATAAGTATTAATATGGGACATTTGGAAAAATGGGAATGGGAATTCTTTGTTTCTCTTTGTAAACTAGGGATAATCATTTGCCTATTATCTAACTGGAATCAGAAAACTGGATAGTTAATGTAATTTAAATTTCCCAAGAAAGATGCAGTGATGGAGCCTGTGTTCCAGTGGACCCTGGGGTGCTAAATACAATATGTGGTGTTGCTCACATTACAAAGGAAGCAGACAGGGTGTTATGGGCTGAATTGTGTCCCCCACAAATTCATATGTTGAAGTCCTAACCCCTAGTCCCTCAGGATATGACTGGATTTGGAGGAAGGGTCTGTAAAGAGGTTATTAAATTAAAATGAGGTTGTTGGGGTGGACCCTAATCCACCATGATGGGTGTTGTTATAAAAAGAGGAGCTTAGGACACCGACAAGTACAGAGGGAGGAACATGTGAGGACACAGGGAGAAGACGGCCATCTGCAAGCCAAGGAGAAAAGCCTTGGGAGAAACCAACCCTGCCAACACCTTGATCTTGGACTTCCCAGCCTTCAGAACTATGAGAAAATAAATTTCTGTTGTTTAAGCCACCCAGTTTGTGGTGCTTTGTTATGGCAGCCCCAGCAGACTAATACAAATGGTTATGCCATTTACTCTAATATAAGTTGAGAAAAGAACAGATTTTGGAAGAGAAACAATGCTCAGAAAATATGAATCAGAAAGGACCTGCTTCAGGGCCCTGTTTTTGGAATTCACCCCCCATTCTGAGGGGAGGAACATGACTGATGCAGTGGAAGGGAGCGAGTTCCCTGTGCTTTCCCATACAGCCGCCCTGTGCAGCCACAGTGCAGGCACTGGCCTGGGGCCAAGCTCACACTGCCAGCTTTTCTGCGGGCACTTAAGCAAAAGAGAGAGAGAGAGAATGCAAGAGATATATTTTGAGTATATAATGTAAAAAGGAAGATTATTTTTTCTTCCACCAATGGATATACCTGGAACATCAAGATGATATTCCTAAAGTAGCCATGAACGTATTTTTGACTCCAAATCATTTTGGTAACTTTAACAGAGGATGTTTTGCTGGGTTTCAAAAAGTTTGCAGATCTCTGCAGCCATTCTTGTTCTAACATGTAGAAATAGCTGGCTCTCAATTAGTTGTCTTGTTAAAAGCATTCAAAGGGCTACCTATTATTAGTGTATATTATTTTTCTCAATGCTTCAGACACTTTGGCATTTATTTTTCTGTTGCCATAGGAACCCAGCTCTGTAATAAGCAGCTCTTTTAATTTTGACAATTAGGCTTATATAAAAGAATATTTTAATGAGGTGAAGAATTTGGAGAGCCCACCCATAGGTCTGGCTGAAGAAGAACGTTGTTCTCCAAATAGTTAACAAAATTAGCTTAGATTGTCCTTTGTTACAATTGCCTTCTTTGACAACTGCTGAGAATTCATTATTCAGACCTCCCTAAGGATCTGCAGCTTTTTGTAAAGATTGGAGGCTTGCTTATTTATCAGAAGCTGAAATTCTGTACACCCCAGGTTCCCTCTTACACCTGGGCTGCTCTCTAGTGAGAGGGAGATGTAACTTCTCCTTTTTGCTGTCAGTCAGAGAAAGAGTAGGTTTGCCTTTAAGCTTCATTGACAATAAAGGCTTTTTTTCTTTTTTTAAATCAGTCAGGAAAGAAACAATGATGCCTTTCTGTATTATGGAATATTTGGAAGCCATAAACCTTGTCTTGCTTATATTCATTGATTATAAAAGTATTTTGGGGGAATATTTATGAATTAAATTAATTTTAGTAATATTTGGCCCATGAACAGAGCACAAAAATCAAGAGGCATCCAGTGAAATATTAGTCTCCCTTCTAACCTTGTCCTCAGTTGGTAACCATTGTTACACTTCCTTTGTATTCTTCCAAAGATATTCTCTGCAAGCAAATACACACACATGCAAACACACGCACAATGGTAGCATACTACATTTACTTACTGTACCTTGCTTTTTTTCACTTACTACTGAAATTCGGATGCTATTCTATTTCATTACATAAAGAGCTGCCTCATTCTTGATGAGAGCTTTTCCCTGCAAATATTTAGCAGTCATGTACTGAGTACTACAGGTATTGTGTGGGGCCTTGGCAATATCGAGGTGAGGACCACAAAGTCCCTACTCTTAGGAGCCCACATGAGTAGAAAAGGTGGGCACTTTTGGAAGTGACTGCTGTCCAGTGCACAGTGCTGCGATTAAGGCAGATGAAAGGGAAGGTGGATGCACACAGGAGAGGGTCTGGCTTTGCTCAGATGGGTCACAGAAGCATTTGTAGGCATGATATTTGAGCAGCATCTTGAAGGGTAAGCCAGGGGCCTCCAGGTAGACAAGAAAGGCAAGTTCATTCCAGGCAGAGGGAGCAACAAGTGCCAAGTCCTGTAGATTATAAAACAGCATGGTGTTTTGGGGAACTGAAAGTGGTTTGTTATGGCTGGAGAGCAGTGGTGTTGTGTGTGTGTGCATGTGCCTGCGTGCTCGCTAGTTCAGTGGCTCTCAAACTTTTGACCACAACCCACAGTTAAGAAATACATTTTACATAACCATACAGTGTGTGTGTATGTAAAATAGAAACAAAATTTCGTGAAACAATACCCTTATTAAATGTACTCTGGAATTTTTCTAATAAATTCCATTCTAGTTATTTTTGAAAATGCTAGTCATGACTCACTACATTGATTTTTCAAACCACTAATAGGCACTATCTTCAAATTGCAAAACTCTGGACTACGTTGTGTATAAAGACTCTATGTTCTCTAACCTAGTCAGCCTTTCCCTTATATATATGGCCATGACCACTTTTTAGATTAAAATATATTGACAAGAATCAAGAAGCTTATTTGGACCTTCATTCAGAAATATTTACTCAGCACTTACCATGTCTTAGACACTAGGCTACGTGCTAGAGATATAAGGGAAAACAAAAATTGAACCCTGCCCTCATAGAACCAAAAATTGATGTCCCAGATAAGTTATTTGCTGCAATAATTTAAAAATATATATTTTAATTGAAAGTAAAACATGCTTACAGTAAAAAAAATTCACACTACATAATATTATAACATAAGCAAAACCAAACCAAAACAATTCCCTTACCTTTTTGTGCATAAGGTTTCTGTATTTATTTCATTAGGATAGAAGAACAATTTTTTTCTAGAATTTCTGACCCTTTGGCAAGTGTTTTTGGGGCATGTGACTCCCAGAGCTTGATCGCCCCTACCTTGAAAGAACTAGTCTGATCAAGTTTCTGATCCAGAAAAATTGAGTACCAGGCCCTGAACCTTCCGTGCCTCACCTTGATAATGCCATGTTTCAGTGACATCCTGCTTAGAACCAACCAACTGGCCTCTCCATATGTTAACTGCAACAGGAAGGCTTTGAGGTGACTGAGGACACTGAACGATGCTATTACTGCTCAGATAACATGATTGCTTTTGGCATATTTTCCCAGATGCTTTTTGCCTAATTCCCCCAAGGCTGTCCAAGATTAGACTAAGATTGGTGGATTCTTGAATAAACTTCAGTTTCAATTTGGCTGTCCATGACTGGACTCTTACTCTGAAGTTGGCTGAAGAGGAAACAATGTGAGGAAGTTGGATATAATCACATATTGAGGAAAAGGACTTGGTTTGAATCATTCATCATTCATTTGACAGATATTCCAGAGCATCTACAGATTGCAAATTTCTGTTTGGGGAGCCTTGGGGGCCTCAGAGTTGAACAAAGTTCTGCCACCATATTTAACACAGAGCTGGAACAGCTGAAACATTGTAAGCCTTACTGAGTATCTCTGGAGAAGCAGAAAATTGTATAGCCATTGTGTACACCCAGGGACACACACACACACACACACACACAGAGTCAGATGAACCTGCCCTTATTTAGTTGGAAAGAAATTTGAAGACAATGAAAAGAGAATTTAGTGACTCCTACAGTTGTTACATTATATTCAGCAAAATGTTGTGTCTGACTTTATTTATGATTGGTTTTACATTTCCAGTATGGTTCCTGATCTATTTATAAAATGTTTCCGATCTTATTTCACATTCTTTTGACACTTCCTGACAAATATATCTTTTGTTCTCAATCTAGAGCTTTGTTTCTCCATAAAGAATATATGTTACTTTCTTTCTTCTCTATTATTAATTTTCTATTTAGGACAAGGCAAGTCACAACATTTTTGTTAGACATGTGCTGTAAGCACCTCCAGAGCAGAAGCTGAGTCTTACTTATCTTTCTTTTTCCTCTGCACAATTTGCACGTTGGAGTCCACTTTAGAACAGTTAAGTCTTATTGAGCACCTGCTATGCAGACTTAATCCCTGTATCCAATTTATTTATCATCTGGCAAGGAGAGAGAGCCAGGAATACAAACAACTAAAATAAGAAGCAGAATCCGTAAAGGGCCACCAGGAGTCACAGTTCTGGGAATGACCATGATTGAGGGTTCAGTAAAATTTTTTCCAGTAAATGAAATTTGGATTAGAACTGGAATGATTTTTAGGATTGCAACAGTTATTTAACATTATTGAACACATATTCAGCTAGGTGCTAAGATGCAAAGTCTCTGCATCTAGTAGAGAACTCAGAGACTAAGAAGGATTACAACACGTGTATTCGTTCAGACCCTTTTAGGGGCAAGTAAGCAAAACCAGCTCATGCTGGCTCAAGTGAAAGAGGCATTGTATTGGCTCATACAATTGACAAGTCCATCAGCCATAAGTGGATCTGGAAACACAAATAACATGATTCCTCTTTGGGTCTCCTCCCCACCCCCGGCCCCATTACAATTGAGCTTCCTCTGTGTGACAGTGGTTAGAAGTCATGGTGTGGAAATTGGCCACAAACAAGTTCTGGCTTACATCATCTCAGCTAGTAGACCCCCCAAAAGAGATCTTTCCTCTTTCCATTTATACAGCCCTAAGTAGAGATGCTGATTGGCGTGGCTTGGGTCATGCACCCACAATTATAGCCAGAGGGGTCTGGGGCCATATTGGAAGCTACATCACAACCACAGTGAGTGAAGGAGGGGCAGTTCTCTAACTGCAGGGTGGATCTGCTACCAAAGGAAGGGAGGAGCCCTGGAGGAAGGGATGTTGCACAACAGATACTCTCCAAATGTAAACAATAAAGTGTGATGGGGCAGTAATAGAGATGTGAATTAAGTGCCATTAGAACACTGAAAAAGAGTGATTTATGTTACGGAGAGGGCATTCCTGAGGAAGCAAAACACATAAGCAATGAAACAGAGATGGAAAAGCAATGGCGATATTTGTGATCCAATTTGGCTCGGAAATAGTAGCTATACTGAGAGGAGCAGAAGGAGATGGAGAAGGATTTGGAGATAAGTCTAAAGCGCTGTTTTAGGGCCTTGCTGGGGAAGATTTTTTAATGCCAGCTCAGACTATACTTAAATTGGTGGGCTCAAAGGGAAGGACGTGATTGAAATCATGGCTCCCCTGACAGGTGTGTGTACAGAGCAATACTCTGTACTTCCTAGCCCCTGACCCAGTCTGTCACTCCTGCCCCACCTCCAGAACCCTGGGCTCCCTGGAACATCTGCTCAGTAAGGAACCACTTCCCAAGGCCTCTGCCTCTTCAACCTCAAACCCTCAAGCACCTCCAGCTGTGTACCATCCTGGAGAACCCTAACCCTGGGCAAGCCTCTGTCTGTGCTTTCTCCATATCTGGCTCTAGTAGCTGAGCACTGCTGGAGAAAGTCAAGTTCCAGGGCAAATGGTGTATGACAAATTCACGATGGTCCATCTCCAAAGAGCCCTCAGCATGGCCAGCAACCTATCTTTGCTCCTCTCTTCACTTCCCCCCATGATGATTTCTAACCTTGTCCACTCTCTTAAACCTCCGTCCTCCCCTCCCATCCCCCTGTGACCACCACACGGTGGATCTCACCTTCCACTTCACAGAGGGGAATGAATCCCCTCCACTTCCCAAGGCCTCCTCTTCCCTCCTCTCCCTCTTGCTTTCAGGGCAGTTCCTCCTGATGCCTCAGGCCAGTCCTGCACCCCTGCTTTGGCCCTTCGCTGCCTACTTCCAGCTCTTTATCTGTAGACGAGGCAATCCTCTCTGTAACCACTCTTTTTAAACTACATCTTTTCCACCAACATTAAACATATTTGACAGTCTCATCTTACAAAAGAAAAATCCCAACTCTGTAGCTTCCTCCAGCCACTACCTTATCTCCTTCCTCCTCTTCACAGTCAAACTTGGCCACACATCCACATTTTCTCCTCTTTCATTCACTCTTTAACCTACTGCATCTGGCTTTTACTACTATCTTTCCACGGGTCAGTTCTCGCTAAGGTCATTATTCACCTTTCTTGACATTCTTAACTATTTCTTTTTTTTTTTTTTTAAAGATGACCAGTAAGGGGATCTTAACCCTTGACTTGGTGTTTTCAGCACCACACTCTCCCAGGTGAGCTAACCAGCCATCCCTATATAGGGATCCAAATCTGTGGCCTTGGTGTTATCAGCACCACACTCTCCCAAGTGAGCCATGGGTTGGCCCTGACATTCTTAACTATTTCAACCTTCTGCAAACATTTTTTTTTTCCCCCTGGGCTTCCATGATGCCACACTCTATTTATTGCCTTCTTCCAAACTCTCTAGCTATTCATTTTTTTATTTTGGTGAAATACATATAACATAAAATCTGTGATTTTAACCTTTTTTAAGTGTACAATTCAGTGACATTAATTTCATTCATGATGTTTGAATTGGGCTCATTAGTGTTTCATTTGGTCTCTCTCAGCGGCGTCTACCAAACTGTAAGCTCCACGAAGGAAGGAGGAGACCTGTTCCCTTCACCACAGCAGGCCACATGCCTGTTGCAGACTACACATTCAGTATGTATTGTTGAGTGAATGAATAGATAGAGAGCTGGTTGTTCTCCATTCGCCCCACCTGATCCACCCCCCTGCTCTGCATGGGGAGGCTGACCCCTGCAGACCTAGCTCCCTGGCTGGCTGGCTTCCGACTGAGTTCAAGCAGACAAAGGTGCTAGCAGATCAGAGGGCAGGAGGAGAGAGAAGTGGGATTCCTACCTGCCTCCCCTGGTGACTATAGATCCTAAGGGATGGCAGCTCTGGGCTCCTGGAACACTTTGGCCCCTAAGGCATGGTTGTGGCTTCCCACCGTGCTATTTTCCAGGTGTCTCTCTATTACTTGTTTGAATTCTTAACCCTGCCCACAACTTTGTAAGTAGCTCTTCTGTGACCCTGAGAACAGTTATAAAGCAAACAGCAGGAAGTGAGGGCCCGCACCAGGGGAGTCAGAAAAGAGAGATGGGGATAGATGTATGATAAATGAACCCTACAAGTTTTAGCAAATGATTTCATATGCAAACTGTATGCTTCCTGGGGGCAGGAGTTGTATTTCATTAATTTATTCTTGAACTACAATGCTTAGTTCTTAGTAGGTGTTCAATAAATATTGGTGGAATGATTGATTGGAAGGGTTAAAGATGATTCCAAGGTTCAAGGCTGGGTGATTCCCCTTAAAGAAAGAAGGAGCCAGGTTAATTTGTAAGCAGTAATTAAGGTCACAGTAACAATGACACAGAATAATAGTGTAAAAATCAGGATTTTTAGGATCAGATGGATCTAAATCCCAACCTTCCAACCCAATCTTGGGCAAATGACTTGACATGTCTTTGAGGTCAGTTTCCTTCTCTGTAAAACGTAAATAAAAATCCTCAACTCATAGTATTCCTGTGAGGAATACTTGAGAATATACGAGAGTACTTCAAAAAGCTCATGGAAAGATTCATATTACCTTTTAATTCTATTTTTCCATGAACTTTTTGAAGTACCCTCGTATATGCAGAGCACAAACCCACTCTGAAAGAGACCCCCATCAAGATAGATGTCTTGAGATATGACACAGACTGAAAGACAACAGGGTCTGTTCCCAGGGTTTTCTCTGAACATTTCTTCTCACCATGACACAAGCCATTAGTTACCTGTGTCTGTTACACCCCTCCTGGAATACTACTGTGGATTTTTATCTTTCTTCCATCTGCCTTTTGTGGAATCCTAGAAGGTTACAACTTGTGCCTTTATTACTCAATAGATTTTATTTTAGCTTTTTAACTCTGGGCTGTTTGGGGTAGGACTGATGATATGAACCTTCCTCCTTTTATTGTGCCTTTATTTTAAGCACTCAATTGAGACCACTAGGAATACATTAACCCTGCAGCGGAGATGGAATTCAGACCCAAATCCTCCTTTCACCTTTGGTTCTCACTATGTCTTTTTCTCCCCTATTCTTCTCTAGCGGCCCTTAGTTGGATCAATTCCTATTGGTCTCAAAGATCTAATGTCCCTATCTCAACTGAGTAGCTGGATTCATCTTTCAGCCTGTTAGGAGATATCCAAATAGTTGTTTCTAACTGAAAGGAATAAAATTCAGCACCAGTTAAAGGATGAGACACAAACACAAGGCAGCTCACCGGAGAAGGTTTTTTTTAGTCAGCGGGCACATCTGCTTTTATAGGGTTAGAAGAGAGCTGATAGGTTTGCTGAGGACACGGGGCGTTCGGGGATCGGATGGATTGTGTTGCTAAGGGGCCAGGAGCAGGAAGCCTGTGCTGATTGGCATGCGATTCGCACTGGCAGGAAGGTATTGTGGCGCCGGCGGGAAGGAGAAGGCAGAAGAGAAGGGTAGCCAGCGCTATGATGGGACGTGGCTGAAAGGGTTCTCATACCACCTAATATTCTTCCCTTTTTGTTTTGTTAGGAAAAGGGCGACGTTTCTCTTTCTGGCTACTTCCTGCTGGTGGGGGGCGTCGTTTGGGAAGGGGTTGGAGTGTCAGGGAGAAATATGGTTAGAAGACCCCATAATATGGTGGAATATAAAAGAACCTCCTGGGGGGTGAAATGGATGAAATTTCCCTGCAGCCATAAGTCGATAATCTGTTGAGTCCATTCCTGATGTGTAAAAACCGGGTGTAGTAGCCAGGCGTGTGAAGAAAGGGCATCTAGGAAGGCAATCCATTGCGTCCTGTATGTTTCATCAGCATGTGGTGAGGAGTTTCCGAGAAGAGGCGGAGGTTCATCAGTAGCTAGAAGTTGGCAGTTTCTAAGTAAAAGCTGTTTAAAAGTCTGGTTAGAAATTTTGCCCACTTGGGTTTGTAAAAACTTGAGTATACAAGGTAAAGAAAAGGCATACCAGAAGGATTACAGAGAGGGGGCCGAGGATGGGCCAAACCCAGGTTAGGAGAGGGTTGGACATTAAAGAGGAGAANCTAATTCAGTGAGTTTAATGATGTTATTTTCTACCACACCCGATTCGTTAATATAATAACATTCTTCTCTTAGGAAGAGGCAGGTGCCACCTTTTTCCGCTGTGAGCAGATCAAGGGCCAAAGAAGTTATTTGTTTTTGTAGGGAGGTTAGAGATTCTGCCGTGGATGTGAGGGCCCTTTCTTTTTTTTTTTTTCCTTTTTGTCTTTTTTACTGACCAGTAACGGGATCGCAACCCTCGGTGTCGCGCCCTACCGGGGACCGGCAATGGGATCGCAACCCCCTCGGTGTTGCGCCCGCACCACGCTCAGCCAGTGAGCAGGAACCGGTCTCCACATGGGATCCGAACCCTCGGCGGGAGCGCCACCGCGCTCCCAAGCGGCCCACTCTCCAGTGCGCCACCAGGCCGGCCTGTGAGGGCCCTTTCTAACTTGGATTTAATATCTTCGACAGCCCACAGAGAGTGGCCCAGGTCTCCTCCCGAGAGGCTGGCACTGGTGACAGAAATGGTTAAAGACATACTAACCAAGATAGGGAGGAAAGCCGCTCTTTTCTGT
>NW_007727769.1:0-337 GCF_000696425.1 Galeopterus variegatus | reverse complement strand
GGCCCCAGAACTCCCTCAGGACCGAAAAAGTGGCTCCGGTGTCTAAGAGGAAGGAAATGGGTCCCCCATCCACCACAAGCCACACCCTGGGTTCCTGTGTCGTGATGGTCATGGTCTGGAACAGAGACCCAGGGCCCCATCAATCTTCTCCTGCTAGTCCCAACAGGTTGGGCTTAGATTGTGGGGTGATTGGCCCCTCTCCCCTTCAGGTGGCAGGGCAATCAGATCCCCAATGGCCCCTTTTGTGGCATCTGGGACAGGAAGTGGCTGGAGGCTGAAGAGAGGGGCAGGCTTTTGCCCAATGTCCCTCTTTTCCACATTTAAAGCAGGTTCCAGG
>NW_007727768.1:367981-371831 GCF_000696425.1 Galeopterus variegatus | reverse complement strand
AAAAAAAAAAATAGTAAAAAGAAAAAAAAAACACCCAAGTTTAAAAATGTGTGAAGACCTGAATAGACATTTTTCAAAGAAGTCATATAAATTGCTAACAGGTATATGAAAAGGTGCTTGATATTACTAATTATGAGGAAAATGCAAATGAGAAACACAATGAGATATCCCCTAACACCTGTTAGGATGGCTATAATCAAAAAGTAAGATGACAGTAAGTTTTGGTTAGGGTGTGGAAAAAAAAGAACCGTTGTTCACTGTTGTTGGGAATGTAAATTGATAAAGCCATTATGGAAAACATTATGGAGTTTTCTCAAAAAACTATAAAAGAGTGACTATATAATCTAGCAATTCTACTTCTGAGTTTATGTCCAAATGAATTGAAATTAGTATCTTGAAGAGACAGCTGCACTCCCATGTTCATTGTAGCATTAGTCACATAGCTAAGATATGGAACCAACCTAAACGCCCATGGATAGATAAAGGAAATGTGGTGCATATATACCAGTAAATATTATTCAGCCATAAGAAAAAAGGAAATCCTGCCATTGGGGACAACATGGATGAAACTAAAGGACAGTGTACTAAGTGAAATAAGCCAGACACAGAAATGTGAATACTTCATGATCACACCTTATGTGGAATCTAAAGAAGTTAAACACATAGAAACAGGGAGTAGGATCGTGGTTTCCAGCAGATGGGGTTTGTGGGACATAGAGGAATTTTGGTCAAAGAGTACAAACTTGCAGTTATAAAATGAATAAGTTCTAGAGACCTAATCCACAGTGTGGTGACTATAGTGGATGTATCATAAATCTGACATTTACTAAGAGAGTAGATCTTAAGTGTTCTCACCACACACACAAAAGGTCACTATGTGTGGTGATGAATACGTTAATTAGCTTGATTGTGGTAATCACTTTACAATGGTATGTATATATAAAAACATCGTATTGTATATTTTAAATATATACAATTTTCATTTGTTAGTTATATCTCAATAACGGTGGGAAAAAATAAAAATAAAAGCATTGGGAAGCTGTGGAAGCAGCGAGTTCTACAGGAATAAAAATTACAGCGAGGAAAGAAATTTTAAGGTGTGAGTTGAGGATCTCCATTTTCTTGAAGTCATTCTAATCCTTACTGTAGGTTTACCATATGGAGTAGACCAAACCTACTGAAAAACAGGGTCTTACTGAAAGAAAAACTAGAGTTTTTGACGGTTCAACAATGAAGAGCAACAAAATTGGAGCATTGGGAATCACTCACACAGACAATTTTCTCTGCAAGAATTTTTCGTTGAATTCTAAAAGCAAGAGGTTAAAAAACTAAGCCAAAACCTCAGAAAAGTGGAGTTGAATTTCGTGCAGTATCACAGGATTTAGGAACAAAAGACCCACTTCAGGAAGGATCCATGGAAGCAATAGGGAGGAATCGAAGTATTCCAGGGAGTGGTGAAGCAACTGAAGATTTCTTGCCATTTTTCTATGATTATAGTTTCTGATCTGGACACTAATATAGGCTGAGAGTCAGGGTCAGGATCTGCTAGAGGGCTCCTAACTGGGGGCTAGAGTTTATGAGAATTTGGATTGCCAGCATAGGGTTAGAATGAGAAAATAGAACTTCGTTATTTTTCTGCCTTTCAAATTCATATAAATAGAATAAAAAGGTATACACTCTTTTGTGCCTGGCTTCTTTTGCATAACCTAGTATTTTAAAGATTCATTTATGTTGTTCCCTGCGTATTTAGCTTATTCTTTTTAACATTATTGTATAGTATTGCTTTGTATGAAAATTCCCCAATTTATTTATCTATTCTCCTGCTTTTGAGTATTTGAATTGTTTCTAGGTGTTGGTTACTATGAATAAAGATCTGTGAGGATTACTGTACATGTGCTTTGTGGATGCACAGATTTATTTGAGTATGTACTGAGGAGAGGAATTGCTATTCACATAGTAGTGCATGGTTTATTTCAGTAGATAACGTCAAAGAGTTTTCCAAAATGGTTGTAAAAATTTTCCCTCCCACTAGCAATATATGAGGTTGCATTTTCTCTACATCTTCACTGACACTTCGTACTCGTTATTTATTATTTAAACATTATGGTGAGTGTGTGATTATAATTTCAGTTTGGAATTTAGTTTGTATTTCCCTAGTGAGTAATGATGGTGATGATGCTGTGCTCCTTTTCATATACTTTTGGTTTAATATTCTACTTTGTGAATTGCCTGCTTATCTTTGCCATTTTAATATTTGGATTGTTTGAATTTTCCTTATTGATTTGTAGGAGTGTCATATATATTCTGAATAAAAGCATTTACCAGTTACTTGTATTATAAATATCTTTCCCAAGCTGTGGCTTGACTATTCAATTTTTAATCATGACTTTGAAGAATAAAAGTTTTTAATTTTAATAAAATTTAGTTCATTATTTTTATATTTGTTTCTGTTGTTGCTCTTTCCTATTTAAAAAATCTTTTCTTAAACCAGAAGTTTGACTGCTTTAATTTCATGGTTAGGTCTAAGACCAAAGTCACAATTTTTGAATATAGAGTGTTCTAAGTCTCAAGGATTATAATTTTTCCATATTGTTAAACAATCATTCTAGCATCACTTACAGAAAACTTCATCCTCTCCCCCACTAATTAGGTTATTACTAATTGGGTGATCATATTTGCGCGGATCTATTTCCAGATTTTCTTTTCTGTTCCATCGATCTATTTGTCTAACATTGTACAGTTAACTTCTTAATTAATGTAACTTTATAATGTCCTGAAAATGTGAGTATAAGACCTCTAATGCTGCTCTTTGTTATTTAAGATTGTCTTAGCTTTTCTAGGACCTTTGTATTTCTGTATAAGTTCTATGATCAACACATCAATCTACACCAAAAAATTAGCTGAGATTTTAATTGCAACTACATGGAATTTATAGATCAATTTTGGGTTATTTAGCATCTTAATGATATTGAGCCTTCACTGAACTCTCCAATAATTTAAGTATTTTTTAGTTTCTCAAAACAGTGTTTTATAATTTTCAGTATAGAAGTCTTGCATATTTTTTATTGAATCATTCTCAATTATATACACCTTATGGTATTATAAATGGTATTTTTTATAATTTCATTTACAATTGTTTGTTGCTGTTATATACAAACGCAACTAAATTTCTTATATTAGCCTTGGATCTACCCAACTTTCTTAACCCATTTGTGAATTATGATTTTTAGATTCTTTTGGATTTTCTATGTAAAGACTCATGTCATCTTAGTTTACTTTCCTCCTGTATTAGTATGTTTTATATAACGGTGGTTAAGATTCACTGGCCTAGTAATAAATTATTCAGATTTTGAGTTTTAAAATCAGAGATTTAGGCTTGGTGTTTTTCTGGTTTTCTCTGAGATTCCTGTCATATCTGAAGTTGGCTGGGTATTTGCTGTGTGCTGCAGCTCAGTACCATATGTTTCTCACATCCATCGATCAGCATAATTTGGGCAAGTTCTCAAGGAGAAAGTAGAGGTGAAAAGGTAAACAAGTCCAGTTGTTTCAGTACATTCACAGCCTCTGCTTGTGTCTTATTTGTTAACAGCCCACTAGTCAAAGCACACCACATGGCTATTCACAACGTTTAGGGCTAGGTATAATCCTCAGCCTGAAGCGGGAGTGTATTTGAAAGTTATATACGAAGGACACAGATATGGGGAGGGGTTTCTCCTATTTTAGCATCTTACATTAGTATGGTACATTTGTTATAATTAATTAACCAATTTTTATACATTATTATTAACGACATCCATACTTTATTCAGATTTTCTTAGTTTTTACATAATATCCTTTTTCTGTTCCAGAA
>NW_007727768.1:365507-366583 GCF_000696425.1 Galeopterus variegatus | reverse complement strand
TCATATGGTAGATCTATCTGCAATTGTTGGAGGAACCTCCATACCATTTTCCATAGAGGCTCCATCATTTTGCAGTCCCACCAGCAGTGTATGAGAGTTCTTTTTTCTCCACAACCTCGTCAGCATTTATCGTTCACAGTCTTTTGGATATTAGCCACCCTAACTGGGGTGAGATGGTATCTCAGTGTGATTTTGATTTGCATTTCCCAAATGCTGAGTNACATCCATACTTTATTCAGATTTTCTTAGTTTTTACATAATATCCTTTTTCTGTTCCAGAATCTCACCTGAATACCAAATTACTCTTAGTTACCACGTCTTTTTATGCTCCTCTTGGCTGTGGCAATCTCTCAGACTTTCTGGTTTTTGATGACTTTGACAGTTTTCAGGAGTAAAGGTTGGGTATTTTCAAGGATGTCCCTCTACGAGAATTTGTCTAATGTTTTTTCATGATTAGACCAGGATTACAGGTATACGTGGAGGGAAAAGCAGAGGTAATGCACAGAGGAAAATTATGTAGAAAAATCTATTTCATAACTTAGCAAGAGCACATACAACCAACATAACGTCACTACTGATGTTAACCCTGAATACACGGCCGAGGTAGAGATTGTCAGGAATCCTCTTGTAAAGTTATTCTTTCTTTCTCCCTTGCCATGCTGTACTACCTGGAAGCAAGTCACTATGCACAATTCACAGTGAAATAATGAAGACTTAGGCTTCATCTCTTTGAGGGTGGAGTATCTACATATGTTATTTGAAATTCTCCCCCATTTATTTATTTACTCAATGATTTATTTATATCAGTATGGACTCATGAATAATTACATAGAGATTTATTTTATACCTTGGGTTATAATCCAGTACCATTTTATTTACTTTGTTGTTCAGATACATCCAGCTTTGTCCATTGGAAGCACTTCCTTTTTTATAATTTTATTTTATTTTGCCAACATACAATGTGGTTGATTATTGGGGCCCATTACCGAAACCTCCCTCCTTCCACCCTTTTCCTCCTCCCTCCCAACAACCTCATATCTGTTCGCTTGTCGTATCAACTTCAAGGAATTGTAATT
>NW_007727768.1:359579-360202 GCF_000696425.1 Galeopterus variegatus | reverse complement strand
AGGGTGGTCGTGTGGTGGTGAACTCCCACAGTTTTTGTTTGTCTGAGAAATATACTATTTGACCTTCATTTCAGAAAGATAGCCTTGTAGGGTAGAGTATTCTTGGCTGACAATCTCTGGCTTTTAGTATTTTGAATATATCCTCCCATTCCTTTCTGGCTTTTAGGGTTTGTGATGAAAAGTCTGATGTTAGCCTGATTGGGGCTCCCTTATAGGTGATTTGACGCTTCTCTCTTGCAGCTCTCAAGATTCTCTCTTTGTCTTTGAGTCTTGCCAATTTGACTATAACATGTCTTGTAGAAGACCTTTTTGGGTTGGATACGTTTGGAGATCGTTGAGCTTCCTGGATCTGAAGATCTGTGACTTTTTTCCTATACTTGGGAATTTTTCCACCAGTATTTTATTGAATATGTTTTCAATGCAATCTCCTTTTTCCTCCCCTTCTGGGATACCCATGACTCAGAAATTTGAGTGCTTTAAGTTGTCTGATATCTCTCTCAGATTTTCTTCAATGCCTTTAATTCTTTTTTCTTTTTTTTCCGTCTGTTTGTGTTATTTCTAGCAGCCCATCTTCAAGTTCAGAGGTTCTCTCTTCAACTTCGACAAGTCTGCTGGTTAAACTC
>NW_007727768.1:358182-359568 GCF_000696425.1 Galeopterus variegatus | reverse complement strand
TCAGTTGGACACTAGTGTCAGGCAAGTCCAAAATTGACTACTGGGAAGATGGCGGGGTGTTTGCGCCGCTCCCTCCAGCAAGTCTCAGCTCCCGCGTTGCGCTCCCGTGTTGTGCTCCCGTGGCAGCCTCCACAGCCAGAGCCACCCCGGCCGCCTCTCGCCACCCCTGGTGCTCCTGGCGGTCCTGGCTCCTGTTCGTGCCGCAGCCTGCTCAGTCCTCTTCCCTATTATTAAAATTTCATTTTTCAATATCAGTTTTTTGTTTTAAATTCCCCATTTGTCTTTCTTGCTTTTTCCCTTTTGTATTACTTTCCTGCATTACAGTGATACTGAAATAATGATCACCTATTGCCATAAACCTTATAATAAAATATAAAAATATCTACTATCCAAGACCTTCTTCTATAGGTCTTGAAACAAATATACAGACACAGACATTACAGTCGGAACCACAACTTTTGATCACCGTAGAAACTTTAACTTCATTCTTTCCTTGTCATTTTAGTTACTGTTGTCTTTCTCTGTCATTTCCCAGGGTCTTTTACATAAGGAATTGAGATGTCTCTTGTTAGGAAGAACATAATCTCCTGCAGGCTAAGTCAAACATGCTTCTACTGGGTCTGACTGAGGACTGATTTTGCAGCAGATTGCATATTGAAATATGGAAACTTGGTATTTTCACTGTGAGAGTACCAACATAGAATCAGAAATTTTTATTTTATTACCTTATTCCTTAGCCGTGTACACATCATCTCTATCATTTTCAGTCTTTCAATAATTGGAATAAACAGTTACACTAGAGTCATGTTGACCTTGGCATAAAATAACCGATGCTTTGCAGGGTTTTGTTCCTAGAATGTTTTAGAAGTACAGTATTCTTTCATTTGCCACTGGAATAAACAAGATGTACAGGTTGAATCTAAGAATTGAGTGAGAGTTTTTAAAAAAATGTTCAAGCAGAAAATACAGAGAATAAGGGAAGAAATAGAGTTTTTACTATGTTTCTCCTTCTTTCTGCCTAACTTCAGCTTAAGTATATAGTACTGTCAGATTTTTTTTCAGTTGACCAGGGTCTATTCTTATCTGGACAGTTTACCCTAACCAATACATTTAATAATTTGTATTATTATTCTTAATAGAGTACATCAAACCTTTTGCACATTCTAGCAATAGTATATACCAGAGTCTAAGAGTATCCCGCAGAACACCATACTTGAACGTGTGGATGAGATCCTATCATCTCTTTAGCTCATAAAAAAAGGATAACCTTTGTCCAGGTCTAGTGGGTTCTCCATAAATCCATGCTTGGATGTCTCATGAAGCTATTCAAGGATGCTGAAGTATATTAGGGCCCACCATGTATTAATCTCTTACAAAACATAACTC
>NW_007727768.1:355796-356728 GCF_000696425.1 Galeopterus variegatus | reverse complement strand
ACGTTTGTGAATAGTTATATTTTCACACTTTAAAAAAAGTATTTGTTTATTATTTAAGGCTAGGACATTAGGTACATATAATAGTTGAAAAGTGGCTTGCAGTTTTATGTGATTTCCTCTTTTTCCAAAGTCGTGTCATGATTCCTAATGATTCACCATCAATTTAGAGTCCCCATCCAACACCTTAGCTTCTCAAAGATTTTTAATTGTCATTTCATCCATTCCCTCTCATCCCCCCATTTTCATGATTTCATACTTTAGATTTCATTATCAGCAGGAACAACGTCATCTGTGCACCTAACATTCTGTATGCTCTGCTTGCTAACTTTTCAGCTCATTTCCCCTATTACAGCACCTCAGTAATTCTTAGATCCCACTTGGATCTCCATCCTTCCATCCCCCACTTCAGTCTTCTGTTGCTGCCTTGCACAACCTTGTTTCTCCCTCCTGTAAACCACAGTAAGGTCCAGAGGCTGGACTGGTTTCGGGTTGGACACATTTGGCCAGCAGATTTGATAGGTGATGCTGTGTCCTCCCCAGTGCATTGCATCAGGAGGTACCTGAGGCCAGGTTACCCCACTGTTAGTGATGCTGAAATGGATCATTCAAGTTAAGCTTGTGACCACCAAATCTTCCTGTTGTAAAAGTACTTTTTTTTTTTCTTCAAAATGAGCTAGTAACCTCTAAGGTAATTGTTTTGGTTTGAATTGTGTCCTCCTCCAACAACAACCAAAAAAATAGATGTTGGGGTCTTCACCCCCAGTATCTCAGAATGTGATCTTGTTTGAAGATAGGATCTTTTCAGGGGTAATCAAGTTAGTCATTAGGGAGGGCCCTAATCCTATATGACTTGCATCCTTATAGAAAAGGGAAATTTTTTTTTTTTTCCTTTTTTGTCTTTTTTTGTGTCCGGCAATGGATCGCAACCCTCA